>NC_045164.1:11519655-11549655 GCF_900700415.2 Clupea harengus
AGAACCCTTTAAAGTGGAAACCATCCTCTCCTCATTGAGAATGGATTTGGAGCGCATTCAGTAGAACTAGGGCTGTTTGAGTTGAGTTGTGAACGTTCTCCTCCTGCCTTCGTCGGTAGAGAAGGAAAGAAGACCGCCATCATGGCGTGGGTTTGGTGCTGAGGCTGGTTCTTCCTTCCCCTCTGTCTTTTATCATTTTCTTCCCTCTTTCTCTCTCTCTCTCTTTCTCTTGTCTGTCATCTGAGCGACAAGCGCAGGAGCCATCAGAAGAGTCTGTCTCTCGCTGCTCTGAAAGAGGATTAGGAGCCATTCTGCGTATCTCCAAATTCGCCAATTATAGAAATGAGATTACACTGCTCTATGCGCCAGGATTTGTGTTATCCCCAGCTGGGGTTTTTTCTTCTTTTTTTTTTCTAGAAAATTCTAGGGGAAGGGAAAGAGAAGGAGAGATGAGAGGTTGACAAACTAAATGACAGGGGGTGGGGGGGGGGGGGGTCTTGAGACTTTGCTGTGGAGGTTATCGTGGAATAGTTTGTTGCCATGGCGAGGTGAGGGGTGGTGAGGGCCATGTGTGAGCGGCTGTGATGGGCTGGCGGGCTGGGAGCCTTGAGCTGGAGCTGGAGCTGGAGCTCAGTGCCTGGGCTGTGGAGGCCTGGCTCGGCTGACTCTGCTCCTCCTGATAAAGCGTGGCAGACGAGAGAGAGAGAGAGAGAGAGAGGAGGAGGAGGAGAAGAAGAAGAAGAAGAAGAAGAAGAAGAAGAAGAAGAAGAAGGAGAAGGACCTGATCCGTTCTGCCTGGATAGTCACGGGAGACAACCCAGGCTCCTCTTCCATCCCCCTTCTCTAGCCCTCTGTTTCCTCTCTAGAGTTCTCTCTCTCTCTCTCGCCCTCTCACTGCCACTGAATTTTAATCCTCCCTCCCTTTTCCCCTCCTCCTCCTTCTCATCCCCAACTCATCTGCCTCCAGCTGTGTGCACCCACCCCAACCAACTCCCTGCCTCTCTCACTCACTCTCTCTCTTTCTCACTCACTCACTCACACATACTTCTCTCTGTCTCTTCCCTCACTTTCTGTGTGCCTCACTATTCTCTCTCACACACACACACACACACACACACAGTCATCCAGGATAAAGTAGAGCAGAGTTCTGCTGGGTGAGTGAGCGTCAGTTGGAGCTCCCCTGCAGTGCTGATCTGTGCTGGATTGCGCTGTGATTGCACATCCCAAACCCCTGCCTCTCTCCCCTCCCCATCTCTCTACCTTCATCTACATCATCCCAAACCCCTGCCTCTCTCCCCTCCCCATCTCTCTACCTTCATCTACCTCATCCCAAACCCCTGCCTCTCTCCCCACAACTCCGTCTCCCATCTCTCTACCTTCATCTACCTCCAAGGCCACCATTTTATACACCTTTCTCTCTCTCCCCCTCTCTCTCACACACACACATCCTCCCATCTCTATCTCTCCTCCATTCCCTCTCCCTCTCCCAGCACTCTCCTTGTCTTTATCTTTCATCCTACCTCCACCCCTCCAACACACACACACACACACACACACACACTCTTTATATTCTGTGAAAAGGCCAGTTACTCTTGGAGTCTAAATCTAGTCGTCATCCCCACCCCCCCCCTATCTGATTGCAGTGTATTGAGCTGAATGGTTTGCTCCCTTCCCCCTCTTCCCCTCCATTAGATGGCTGGGTATTATGTGCTTGAAATGACAGTCAGTGATGGTGATAATTCCCATTCTCCTGCTCCCTTGGCTGGGTGAAATGAATCGCGCTGGAGCACTGAAATATGTTTCTTTTGTCTTGGGTGGGAGTGGGGTCTGTTCCAGCAGAGCTGGTGCATTAGCCAGGTGTGCATTGAGATGCACTGATGACTGCTTACAGACAGAGAGTCGGGAGTGGAGTGGAGTGGAGTGGTGTGGTGTGGTGTAGGGAAGAGAAATAGGCTACTGTCTCTTTAAGAGCTCAGCGTTGCCATTCTACTGTACAGTATTCATGCCAAGCATCATATGCACTGCCTGAATAGATTCCGACACGCTGTGCACTGTGCACATACACACACAAACACACACTAACAACAACAACAGTACAGCTCTTACAGATAATTGTGATGGACCCATTATCAAAAATGCAATTTTATGTCACTGGTTTCTGCTCACTCACTCACAAACACAGTGATGAAATACACTATTGTCATGTTCTGCCCTAGCTTGTCCACATTTGGCCCAATAGTGGACCTGGCTGTAGTGTGAGTACAGGCTGTTACACACAGCACACAGCACATATGAGCTATAGTGTGCGTACAGGCTGTTACACACAGCACACAGCACATATGTGCTCTTGTGATTGTGATTGTTCTTGCTTCAAATTCAGACATACTGTAGGCTTTTCATATAATTAACTGTCTGCTATGCACTGATCAACTGAAGCCTACATACACACACACACACACACAGACACAGACACACAACCACACACACACAAACAGTTGGATATCTGTTGAAAAAATGCAGATACACACACAAGTACACCCTCTCACACAAGCACACACACATGTACACAAACATACACCCACGCGCATGGTGAGCTGTGTGTGTGTGTGTGTGTGTGTGTGTGTGTGTGTGTGTGTGTGTGTGTGTGTGTGTGTGTGTGTGTGTGTGTGTGTGTGTGTGTGTGTGTGTGTGTGTGTGTGTGTGTGTGTGTGTGTGTGTGTGTGTGTGAGTGAGTTTGTTTCCCTTCAGCCCAGATGGTTCTCAGTAGGGCTGATGCAGGATGAAATACGAGCCGTTTCAGGCTCTGGTCTTTCATGTAAAAAGCCTGCAGATATCTGACGCCTCAGAAAATGGTTGTCAGGAGCACTTTCTGTCTCCTCTCTCACGCTGAGAAAGAAGGGAGCAGAGGAGGAGAGGGGGAGGAGGGTAAACATGGAAGACTCCTGCAATTATCCTGACTCACAACGAGTCAGCCGCTGATTTTAGTCAGCCTCTCAGCTGTAGGAGATACAGACTTAATCAGAGTCTTCACCTGGGCTGGAATGAACTGAATGATTGTGTAGCTTCACACAGTCACTCTTATCTTCTTTCCTTTTGCTCACATTGTTTCAGTTATGGCCAAACCAGTCATGGAATTGTTAAGGCAGGTGTTAATGATGGAAAAAGTGATGTGTGTGTGTGAAAGTAGTGTGTATCTGTGTGTCTGTAAAAAGGAGAGTGTGGTATGTATGTATATATGTGTAGGAGAGGGAGTCTCTCTCTCTGTCTGTGAGTATGTATGTGTGTGTGGTGTTTTCAGGCTGAACTACATAGAAGTAGACACTACTAGAATAGAATAACTGTGAAAATGACTTGGTGTTCTTGAGGCATCAGGTGCACATGCCAGTCTGTGTGTCTTCCATGATGTCTCCACACTAATTTACCCGAGGAGCCTACCATTGTACCCCTAAAGAAAACAGGTGCACACAGCAGTTACAAATTCGGAAGCAGACCAAATTAAGGAGTAGTGAGAACAACCGATAACTAGAGATATGATGTTCTGTTCTGAAGGTTGTGGTAGGTCCAAGGCCTTTTTGGGGAAAGATGCTTCCTCTATCTGGATCCTTCTAAGACAAGAGGCCCTAACTAGACCCAGAGGTGCCTGATAGGTTGACCCTCAAAACCCACATATGACATACACATGTACGAACACTATTTAGTCATAACAACAACAACAACAACAACAACAACACATTTTATTTCATTCAGGGAGTGTGGCTCAAAGAGCTTCTCAGATGAGCAGACACAAGGCATACATAATAATGGGTGAATCACACAGTGGTAAACACAGATAGATCACTCACTCCAAGGGGTATAAAACAGGGAAGATCATATCAGTAAAAGAAGAAAAGTAAGTAGAAGATAAAACATAGTAAAAAAAAGAAAAGTAAATAAAGTCAAAGTAGCATAATTAAAGGAATGGATAAAATGAATAAATAAATAATTAAAACAATGTTGCTAATAAACTAGCAAATAAAGGCTGCTTCCCCAGTTTTATTTTTGGGAACTTTTTTTAACAGACTTGCTGTAGGGGACCTGAGGGCTGAAGGGACATAAAACGACAGGGACTCACTGTGATGTAAGAGGGTGCCAAACAGTTAAGAGCTTTCTATACAAGTAGAAGGACTTTAAAATCAATCCTAAAAGATACAGGGAGCCAGTTCGGTGTAGCTAGAACAGAAGGAATGTGCTTGTTTACGTGAAAAGTCTAGGAGAAGAGTTCTAAATTAGCTGTAGTTTATCAATTTACTTTTTGGAAGGCCACTAAACAGGGCATTACAGCAGTCCAGTCTACTTGAAATAAAGGCATGAATGAGCTTCCCAGCATCCTGTTGAGTTTAAAAGGGTGTACTTTGGCCATATTTCTTCGGTGGAAGGTAGCTGTTTTGTTCACCTCCCTTATATGGGATTTAAAACTGGCTACCTTGTGCTAAACCAAACTATGTCATATGTTTTTAAAACGTGATCTTAAAGGCTAACACTAAATCCTCTCTCTGTAGTGTATGTTCAAAATCAGCTAAGGGCACTATCAGCAAGACCAACCCAATTTCTAAACCGATTGATTCAAATGTTGTGGTCTATTGTGTCAAATGCAGCATTCAAATCTAGACTGAGACCTTGGGTGTTTCTTAAAGTCAAAGATGCTTCCTTGGTAGGACGGATCCTCCTGAGTCCTTCTAAGTCGGGCCCTTCAGAGGCGAGGCAAGACTCCTTCAGTGCTACTTTATTTTTTTTTTTCAAACAATGCTCTGGTACATGTGCATAGGATTGTGGGTGTTTTAAGAATGCAGAGGATTCTCCGACCGCATCCTTGAAAATTCTCTGAATGAAGGACTCGGTCCTTGGCAGAGTTCAAAGCATTCTAGACATAGGAACAGTCTTTCGGCAGGAGTCTCTGATTTAGCATCCTTGAATCTAAATCCTTTCTAAGTCTAAAATCATTGACCATTTTACTAAGAGCTGTCTCTGTACTGTGATTAGATTAAAACCTGAACCTGGAACTTCTCTAAAATACCATTCTCATTGAATAAGTTGTTTAACTGGTTTAAATACTACTTTTACTTATCGATATAGGCCTGTAATAACTTAGCACACTATTATCTACATTTTCTTTAGTAGTGGTTTCATAACCGCCGTTTTAAAGGCATTGGGGAATATTCCAGTTTCAATTATTCATTTTTTTTTTTTTAAACATGTAGAGAGACTATTTCAAAGGACAGGGTCAAGACAGCAAGACAGAGGTTTTCCTCTGTCTTTTGACCTTACAAAATTCTGCCTCAGAGATGCCACAGTTCTCTGCAATGATATTAAACAATGAGGTTCTCCTGAGTGCGCATGGCATTGTTCTAGGTGGAAATGCTGCAGTGGATCTTAGTTTAGTTTTCCTCCATGCCAGTTCATCTGTTCTACACAATCTCTTAAGGTCATGGATAGTGCTATTTATCCATGGGAATGTCTTCTCAAGAGACTTCTTGTTGTCTTAACTGGCACAACGCTGTCTAACGCATTTCTTAAGGTATTTAAGGCGTCAACCATTTCATTTAATGAAGTGTGTGCATTGCATAGATCAAAGGAGTTTGCAAGTTCACAAACAATTGTTCTGCTGTGGCATCTAGGTACCATTTTTGAATTGTACATTCTCTTTTTGTGCTCGATGTATTTATCAGAGCATCACAGAGCACACAGTAAGAATCAGGATCAGTAGTGTCAGACACTGAAACACTGTTGATGCTTGTCCCATGAGGTATTGGATCAAGAGTATTACCCAGTCAATGGGTAGCTTCAGTAGCATGTTGTGTTAAGCCTTGGATATCGAAAAGATTTATAAACTCCATAGCCTGTAAGTCAGTGCTGTTGTTAATATGAATATTCACGTCTCCAGTGAGAATGATTCGGTCATACCTAGTGACAGGAATGGAGGAGGAAACACTGGAGATGGCTTAGTGCTGAGGTTTGCTGTACAGTGTTCAAATAATCCCATCTGATTCTGGTTTGAGAACAATGGCCCGATATCGAAAGGATGAAAATATTCCTCCTTCAATCACAACTGAACTGATCAGAGGAGATGGCAGCGGTACCACTCCCTCTTGTCCTGTCTTGGGGTTCGAAAGAACTTGTGGGGAGAACAAGTTTCAACAAGAGTTGCGGTGCTGTCATTCTTGAGCCAGGTTTCCACTAGAAACATAAAATGAGCCCGGGTGATAATCATTGATTAAAAAAACTCTGTTGGAGTGATCTTCCATTCAAATGTGCCATACCGATATTTGTGTCTGACTGTGGATCATGGGTTCTTAATAGGGTTAGATTAGAATGGTTTACCACCTAGGTTGACGATGATCTTTCTTCTGCTATTAATCAAAACTGGAATAGAGTCTGGGATAGATTGTATGTAACTATGCCTGCAGGGAAAATTTCTCTTATTTTAAGAGAGGTGGCATAATAATAATGGCCCATATTGTATGTCAAGCCACAGTGACAATCTACCAGTTAACACCTTTACATTGCGAGGGAGATACATTCAGGGGTAGTAATGTTTTCACTCAAACCCTTACATTACTTATGAATGTTTACTCCTAAAACCTCACATTTATAGATCAAAATCTACTACTGCTGAAGGACTGTCTTTGCCTGAGCCCCAGGCTGTGAGCAGGGCCATACGTTGCCACACAGGACGTTGTTACATGGACACACACACACACAATGTCAAAACAATCCCACACACACACACACACACGCTGTCCACGCAAAAGACAACCCATCTATGTCAGCATCCTAATACCCTGGCTTTCACACACACGCACACACACGCACACACGCACACACACGCAACTACACCTTATGCTTTTTCACACCCATCTCGGTTATACAAACCCTCACACTCTCACACACATGTGCCAAGTCTGGCTGTGCCACACTGTTTGCACCCTCGCTGCTCTTAGGTATGGCATTGACTCTGCCCCATAGGGCTCTGGCCACTGTGTGTTACTGTGCTCAACCGTGTTCTAGTCCAGTTCACATCAACCCAGAACATTCTCACCATCACACACCCCTCACCGCTGATGAGCCCAGAGCCCATGGACCAGACAGGCACGTGCCATCCTGACCCAGTTGGTAGAGAAAGGGGGAACACACCAAGAGAAAGGGGCGAAGGAAGGAAGGAAGGAAGAAAGGGAGGGAGGGAGGAAAAGAAAGAGAGAGAGAGAGATGACAGAAGTGAGTGAAGGGAGGGGGAGGGAGCTTAATGGACATAGGAGACGCAAGGAGAAGAGGACCGAGTCAGAACGAAGGAATAAAAGAAGACGTATACACAGAGGAAAGGGATGAAAGATAGGCCTGATAAAGAATCAGAGCGAGTCGGATGGACACACACACACAGGGAGAAGGGAAAGACACACACACACACACACAGCTTTTGGCTCACCTGGATTTGGACATGCATTGTTTGTCATCAAACATGGTGCTGTTGTCATTTTAATCATGATAATGGAGATCCACCATCTGCTTTAACTAATAACACACAAGCAATTCTACTTTTCCATGCTTTTATGGAAAACGATGTTTGAACGTCTATTTCGGTCCCTTTTTAGAAGATCATGTGTGAGCATTAGCAGCAATAACCGTGACCATCATATGCTATAGCTGCTGACAGACATGGAAAGTGGTCAGGGAAATTGAAGGCAGTTCATCCAGAAATAATCATTTATTCGTAATCCTGAGGCTGGTTTTGCGGAGAACGTTACTACTGGTTAATAAATCCGCCACCGAGTATCTGATTGTTTAAACGTTGCATTTAGTAGAGACCTGAGAAATGACATACATGCATTATGAGTGTTTATTTTGAGAGAGTCACATTTCATATGCAGAATTCCAGAACAATTCCAAGTCTAAAGGGTTTGCGAGCGTTTTTCTTTGTTTTTTCCTTTTCCCTTTCTTGCACAAGAGGAGATGGTGACAGTGGTACAGGAGGTAGAGAAGTCGGTTAGTAATCAAAAGGTTGCTAGTTCGATTCCCTGTCGAAGCGTCCTTGAGCAAGACACTGAACCCCTAATTGCTCCTGATGTGCAGTGTGCCATCAGTGTAAATGTAAAATGTGTATACATTGTAAGTCGCTTTGGATAAAAGCGTCTGCTAAATGACTAAATGTAAATGTAATGTAAATGAAAGAGAGAAGAGAGAGAGCGTGCAGCAGAGGAAGACAGTCTGACTGACAGACTAGACAGAGAGGTCTCCCTCTGCCCACATGCAAATGGCTGGGATATTTAAGGAGCGTTTATGCATATTTGAAGAGATGGGGATGGCTACCGGCAGCAGAGACTCATCATTTGTCTCCACAGACTGGCTCAAATGGCCTTAATTGCTCCAACGTACGTGTGTGTGTGTGTGTGTGTGTGTGTGTGTGTGGGAGGGGTGTCTGCATGCATGTCTCTCTTCTTTTTTTTTCTCTCTCTTCTGTTTTTTTCCAGGCTGTTACCTTCATTTAAAGTAATACAACAATGTGTGTGTGTTCAAAGGACCCTCTTTGCTTGAAGAAATTCGGGGGCTTTTGTGTGTCCACGTGTGAGCAGTTGCGTACAAGTGTGTATTTGTGTGTGTGTGTGTGTGCACAAGCAGCAGGGTTCATTTTACATCACCCAAAGTCCACAGTCAGCCTCTTGGGGGGGTCAAAGGTCGCTGTAATCCATGGAGACGTTGGTCTGTATCGACAGATTGATTCCCGGCCTGCGTCTTATTGAGGCGCATAATTATGTCCTTGTCTTGCGGCTTTATTCTCACCCCTGCCTGCCACTCGTCGTGGGTCTGGGCCCACGGGCCTGACAGAACCGGCTATTGATGACAAACAGTGGCCTAGATGCTGTTTATATGATCTCCATATTAATCTTTAAAGGGATATCAAGCGCAGAAGGGGAACACTTTGTGGTGGAGGCGCATGGCTTACAGGATAGGGCCTGCGTTTGCATAGAGTGTGTGTGTGTGTGTGTGTGTGTGTGTGTGTGTGTGTGTGTGTGTGTGTGTGTGTGTGTGTGTGTGTGTGTGTGTGCGTGTGCGTGTGCGTGTGCGTGCGTGCACGCGCTAGTGTCCGTGTGTGTAGGTCACATACAGTACAATGGGTTGAATTGTTCCCCCGAGCATTGGCAAGAACATGGCACATCCAACACCTCGCTCTATCTCTTTTTTTTGCTCTCTATCTTTCCATCTCTCTTTCTAAAAACCAGTCTGTTGTTCTTCCACTGGCTTTCCATCTCTCTGTCTTATAGAGACCTGAACTAGATTAACACGGATCATACAATAATTTGTGTGCTAAAGCAACAGACACAGCCTTTAGGGCTGAGTGTGAGTGTGTGTGTGTGGGGGGGGGACGTGTTTTCTTGTTTGTGTGGGAGGGAGAAAGAGAGCGAGGAGCTTGTCTGCCTTGAGGAGTGCCACCAGAGTACTAATTATGCGTGTGGGGCAGAGAACCTCACAAAGCTCTGCCTGTTACTCGGGAAACTGCGATACCCTGTGTGTGTGTGTGTGTGTGTGTGTGTGTGTGTGTGTGTGTGTGTGTGTGAGTCTGAGAGAGAGAGCGAGTTGTGTGTGTGGAGGCAGTAGAGAGAGAAGGGGGTGGGGAGGAGAAAGAAATGGATGGAGAAAGAATGTGTGCGTGGAAACAGTATCTAGGTGGATGTGACTACATTTGTTTGTAGTCTTGGGGGCAGGTTGCGCTGGGAAATGTATGAAGCAGCATGAATGTCACTGGGAAGTGTGTGTGTGTGTGTGTGTTGAATAGAGTATTCACGGCCCAGTGTGATTTGTGTGCTCAGTAAAGGAACCAAGTCTTCTCTCCTGGCAGGCGAGTGTAAGTGTGTGTTCTTGGGGGAAGGAACAGCTGGAATATTCATGGTGTTTATGTGTGTATTTTCACATCTGGGAAGTGATATCTGGAATATTAATTGTGTGTGTGTGTGTGTGTGTGTGTGGCTGTCTTTGTACATCTGGAAGTGGATATGTGGAATATTCATGTTGTGTGTATTTGGAAGGGATGGCTATAATATTAATTGTGTGTGTGTGTGTGTTGACAAGTGCAGTTTGGTAATATCCCATTTTTAATCCACAGGTATCTGTGCAGTTATCAATTCTATAGAACAGATGAAGACTATATCTCACACAAACACATTTAAGGACAAAAGTGTGTGTTTTTCAATCTCTGTGATATATACACCACAAGCCCCTTCTCCATGCATTATAGATGCTAATGCACACACACACACACATACATACATTCTGCAGATAAATATGCTCAGATGCTTATCCCATATTACTGCAAGTCACAGAGCCAGGTGTGTGTGTGTGTGTGTGTGTGTGTGTGTGTGTGTCTGCTGACACCTTCACTAGTAAAGCAGCCTGTATTATCAGGTGTTAGGAGCAGTATTGGTCTTATCTTACACACTACTGCACTGCATTGCACTTATATTTTGTGTAAGCTCAGGCTCACATGGTTCATAAGCTTAGACGCTCGCAAACACACACACACACACACAATCTCACCTGCATATCTTAAATCCATCTAGATGGGAAAAGAGGAACCCTGCCCCCACCCCTGTCTCCCTCGATCTTCTCTCCTCCACCTCACGCCCCAGGCCTGCGGCAGTTTCTCCCCTGGGCGGGAGCTCTTTTTTTGGGCCTCTGATCAGCGGCGTGCCCATCTAGCCCTGGAGCTGCAGGGTTGTGACTGACGGAAAGACAGCGCAGCTGCCCAAGTGTGACCGAAGGCTCCCAGGCTTCTATCCTTTCGTCATATGCACACACACACACACACACACACACACACACTGAGAGAGAGAGGGAGAAAGACTACATGTGCACATGCACACTCCGAGAGAGAGAACACGCACACACGGCTTTTGGTAAAACCTGTCAATTTTTATTCATGAGTCCACACTAAACCTGGGCCTGTCTCCACGGAGGATTGCATTCGTGTCTTGTTGTTTTTTTTCCTCCTATCTTTCCTCCTCTCCTTCCTCTGTCTCCTCTCCCTCGTGCTCCCCATGCTACGAGGCTTCCAGAGTGAGTCTGTTTGTGCAAATGGATTGGTACACTAATCTATCTCATTGTTCTTCTCCATGTCATCTGCATCCTAATGCTTTTGCATGCTCCTTCCTTCCTTCCCTCATCTCTCTCTCTCTCTCACTCTCCCTCCCTCTTCTCTCCCTCCCCCTCTTCTTGTGCTCATATGATAAAGTGCCTAGAGAGAGAAGTGTATGATGTGTGTTTGTAATTACCTTTAGGCACCCACCCCCACCCAATAGACATACATACATACACACTCACAAACACACACACACACCTACACAAACACACACACACACACACACACACACACATCCAATATGCAGCAGAACTGTGCTCCTCACTGCCCTGATGCAGTGCAAATTTTATTTATTATGGCGCGCAGTCGCATAACTGCAGGGCACGCTCCTGCCCACGCCAAGCCTTAAACAACCTTCACCACGCCAGTTAGTGTCGCACAGCAGCGCCACATCATGATGTTAGCATAGTGCGCTCAGTAGCTTAGCCTCAGCCCACCCCCATTTTGCTAATGCATCTCTTGACGGTGAGAACCATTGCTTCCTGCTGTCTTAGCACAGCAATCTGTACAGTGACTTCAGTCTTCTCAAGCATGGCAAAGTGTGCCAATGCTATTGGCTAGCGTAGCATACTGTGATTTTAGCCAACTATGACTTACCTGTTGGCCAGCTGAAGATCCTGCAGCTTAGAGTATGGTGTTGTAGCCTCTCTTGGCTAGTGCAGAATGCTCTAGTTTTAGCCAAGCCTAATGTTGCTGTTGGCTGCCTTAGCAAGCCGTAGCCTAAACCCAGTATGGTGTTGTGATGACAAATGGCTCATGTTGGCTAAGGTAGCATGGCTAGTGTGCCTGCTAGACCAAGCTGTCACTTAATTCGGTCCCATCTGTCAGGATTGTGGCTAGCTGTCCTGCACAACAGTGTTGTTTCCATCCGTCCCCGTCTGTGGCTGTTCCATGGCTGAGGTAAAAGCGTAATTAATGTGCGCTGGTCTGATCTGGAGTCAGGTAAGTTAGTGTCGCCGCAGCACATGGTTCCAGCAGGCTAGCGCGGCGCTTGCCTGCTCCAGACCTCCAGAGCTTTCAGAGCCACCAGCTGCTGCTTTTGTTTGCTCCAGCCCCAATATCAGACCTCTGTAATTGAGTAAACTGCTGCAGGTGGTGTGAGTATGAGCACACCACACACACACACACACACACACACACACACACACACACACACACAAACACAAGCACAAGCACACACACACACACACAAAAGCACACACACATACAAGCACACACACACACACACACACACACACACAAGCACACACTCCAGTGCATCCTACTCTGAAGCTTTTGTCAGGCGTTGATTCAGACCTGTGAATGATTGTTTAATCGGTGTTCAGGAACGTTTCGTGTGCGCATGTGTGTGTGTTTTGTCTGCAGCTCATTCTCCGCGTGTGTGTGTTGGTGAATGGGGATACGTCAGAGAGAGGGGAGGAACAGGAGACACACGCTCAGACATTCATCACAGCTGCAGACTAATTCATGTCATTTTCCTCTTCCAGGATGATAAAAGCTCCTCTTTTCCTGTGTGTGTGTGTATGCGTGTTGGTGTGTATGCGTGTTGGTGTCTATGCGCGTGTGTGTGTGTGTGTATGCGTGTATGCGTGTGTGTGTTGAGTCGTCCTTGAGACACTTTTTCATCTCTCCCATAATCTACCTCATCACATATAATGACAGGGCATTAGTATATATCAACAGATGTTGCAGCATTTGAATCTGCTTTTGTGCGCGCCTGTGCGTGAGGAGTGTATTGACAGATGTTTGACCATGTGTGTGGGTATGTAACCCTGCATACACAGAGAGAGAGATAGAGAGAGAGAGAGAGTGAGAGAGAGAGTGAGTGAGAGTGAGTGTTTATATGTACTGACAGATGTTAAGAGCTGATGACATTAACACTCTATCTGTATCCCCCCCTCTCCTCCAGACCAACTCCAGTAAAGCTCCAGGGGCCTCAGGAGCGGCAGGGCCCGCTCCCGGTGCACCGTCTGCGGCCGCAGCGGCTCCAGCGCCGGCCGCCTCCTCCCAGGGCGAGCTGGATCTCTTCAGTGAGGGCGGCGGCGGCACCAAGGCGGAGGAGTCGGCTAAGAAGCCCCTCAGCAAGGACTCCATCCTCTCTCTCTACGGCAACAGTGCCGTACCCCAGCAGCCCACACAAGGTACCAAGGCCACCAAGACTGGCCTGGCACAATCTCACTCACGCTCTCTCTCTCTCTCTCTCTCTCTCTCTCTCTCTCTCTCTCCCCTTCTTCTCATTACCCCTCAATCTCTATCTCTCACTCTCACGTTTTCATTTTGTCTCACAAGGTGACACTCTCCTCATCTTTCTCTCTCTCTCTCTCCTTCCTTCATTCTGTTGATCTGACTGTTTGTATTTCTATGCTGTTCATTTTTATCGCTCTTGTTCTACCTCTCCCTCCATCTCTCAATGTCTTTTTTCCCCCTTTACCTCTATCACTTCCCTTCTCTGTCACCTCTCACTCCTTGCTTACCCACCTCTCTTTCTCTCCCTCTCTTTTTCTCTCTATTCCTAATCTCTCTCATCTGTTTTCCTAGCGCCTCCCTCCTTCATCAGTCTCTTCACTCCTCCCTCCCTCCCTCCCTTGCTCCCCTCTCTAGTCTGATTGGGTCATTTACTTATAATTATGTGTCATTATCATCCCTGCCTGAGCTCAGCATGGCCCACGTGACTCACTCAAGCACCCTGGCACAGTCAAGGGGATGGGCCCTGTGTGGGTGCTTTCACACACGCACCTGTTTGTGTGTGTGTGTGTGTGTGTGTGTGTGTGAGAGAGAGAGAGAGAGAGAGAGAGAGAGAGAGAGAGAGAGAGAGAGAGAGAGAGAGAGAGAGAGAGAGAGAGAGAGAGAGAGAGAGAGAGAGAGAGAGAGAGAGAGAGAGAGAGAGAGAGAGAGAGAGAGAGAGAGAGAGAGAGAGAGAGAGAGAGAGAGTACAAGGGTGGGTGAGAGCGTCTATTTTAAGGTGTGCGTGCGGAGAGAGGGTCATTTCGCGATGCTGTTTTGGGCTGTAGTGCTGTTTGGCGAGTGTTTTGGGATGGGAGGGTGACAAGGGAATGTTTTAAGTGTGTGTGTGTGTATAAATGCTTCTGTGTGTGTGTGTGTGTGTGTGTGTGTGTGTGTGTGAGGGGGTTGATGAGGTACAGACCTTTTTTAATGGCCATATTAATAATTCAAACAGTGCCTGCTTCAGCACTCTGATTCTGCTGAACGGGGTTTAAACCTGCCCGGGAGATGGAGAAGAAGAGAGAGGGGAGGGGGGAGGGGGAGAGAGATGGAGAGTGGGGTATAAAGAGAGAGAGCGAGCGAGAGAGAGAGAGAGAGGGGGCACTCATCTGCACCACTTCGCCTTCAAACAGGACATTTTCCCCAAAGTTCAAAGCGTTGCCATGTCGTCCTCAGCAGGTCTGGCTGGCTCTTAATAAGGCCTTTCATCCGGCCCACCTCCACATCTCCCCCTCTCTCCTCCACTCCTCCTCTCCTCTCCTCCTCTCTCAGCACCTCTCCATCTCTTTAAGTGAGGCATTCAGCTGACAGCACGACACCTCACTGCAGCTCGTTACTTTTAGCTGTGCTTCCTGTTTGTGTGTGTGTATGTATGTGTGTCCTTTGTGTGTGTGTCGTGTGTGTGTGTGTGTGTGTGTACGTGTGTGTGTGTGCGTATATTTCCAGCATGACTCTGTATATGCTGCTGACAAGCCCTACTTGAGGTGTCACTTTGCTAAATTATTCAAGGATTTAAGATCTGTGTGTGTGTGTGTGTGTGTGTGTGCGTGCGTGCGCATACTGTGCACATTGTTCGTCCCTTAACATGATACTGATCATACTGCCCGATATGAAGCTATTTCCATTTAACCATTAACGATCCTCTTTCCTGTGTGTGTGTGTGTGTGTGTGTGTGTGTCTGTGATGTCTCCTCCCCAGCTGCCATGTTCATGGGCGCATCTCAGATGCAGTTCCCCGCACAGCCGCCCGCCAACTTCCAGGCCTTCCCGGGCATGGGTGGCGCCATGCCCCCCACTACCATGATGGGTGCTGTCATGGGCCAGGGTGCCGCCCCGGCCGCCATGATGGGCCAGAACGCCACCGGCATGATGGTGGGCATGACCATGCCCAACGGCTTCATGGGCAACGCCCAGGCCGCCGGCGTGATGGGCCTGGCGCCGGGCATGATGGGAGCTCAGGCGGGCGCCATGCCAGCGGGCGTAGTGCCACCCCAGAACATGTACGCCATGCCGCCCGGACAGCAGCCCCAGTGGAACATGGCACAGGTAAGAGACTCGAAAGAGAGATGGTCCATGCCACTTACACCCACCACTCAACTCCCATTTTCCCAGTGGAGGAGCAGGTTGCCTTTAATGGCTGCAGTTTTCTGAGTTTCAATCGTCATTCCCCCTCTTAACCTGTCACACTGTCTCTGAGGGACGAGCACTTAGAGTGATTATACACGTCACCTGCACACAGACAGCTGTGGTGAAATGATGATGTCTTGCCACACATGGACTTTCAGAGGAAAAAGTCGACTGAAAATAGAAAAGATGTGTGAAGGGAAAGTGGTTTTATTTGTCTATCTGTGTTGGCGCTTTCCTTATGTGCAATGGTGTGGTGTTGGGCTTTGGGATATCTGCCTCCTGGCCGACTTGGGCTAAGGTGTTGGTGTTATTTTTTATTTCATTTTTAAGCATGGCGGGGCAGGTTTAAAAAGGGTCAAAGGAATTCATCCAAAGTGCTTGAGTGTTTTGCTTCACCAAATAAATGTGTATTTTTTTTTTGTCGTCGACCGTTGGCTAACTGCTACCGCTGCGGCGGAGATCAAACATTGATCTCAATTGTTTTCGTCTCTCTCCGTCACTTGCTCTATCCTTCGCTCCGCTCGTTTGCATTTGTGTTCTTGTCCTTCGATGTTATTTTCTCTCTGTCCTCCTTTCTGTGTCTTTTTCTCCCTTTCTCTCTCTTCATTCTTTCCTCTCCCCAGCTTTAAGGCGTCACCATCAACTCGCATCCCTTATCCTCAGTTCTCTCTGTGACATTCTCATGCTGTGTGTGTTTTTGCCTCTGTGTGTGTGTTCCCGTGTGACCATTTGCGAATACATTGTGTGTGTGGCCGTCATAATGTCAGGCAATGCGGATGCTATAAAAGACTGTGTGCGTGCGTGCGTGCGTGCGTGCGTGCGTGCGGGCGGGCGGGCGGGCGGGCGGGCGGGCGGCGGGCGGGCGGGCGGGCGCTTATGTCAGCAGGTGTGTAGGAGCGCGCGTGTGTTCATTTGTGTGTGTGTGTGTGTGTGTGTGTGTGTGTGTGTGTGTGTGTGTGTGTGTGTGTGTGTGTGTGTGTGTGTGTGTGTGTGTGTGTGTGTGTGTGTGTGTGTGTGTGTGTGTGTGTGTGTGTGTGTGTGTGTGTGTGTGAGAGAGAGGCAGTGGGGAGTCTAAGGGTTAGGGAGCCAGCGCCCCCGGCCCACAGGAGGTTAATTACACATCATAAATCAATGTACAGCACCTCTCACTCTGTAATTAAACGCCTGCTCCCTCTCTCACTTCTGCTGCTCCGGCACACACCAGCACCGCCCCAGTGTAGGGCCCTCTGCTCTGCGACAGTCATGGCCCAAACACACCCTTAAAGACGAGAGGAAAGTGAGCGTGTGTGCTGCTGTGTTTTCTAGTTGTCCCTTTATCTCTGTTAACTGGGTGTTTTTTAGTTTGTTTTGTTTTTCGTTTGTGTTTTTTTTTTATCTCCTCTGTGTTTTTGTCTTTGTGTTTTGGGCTCTTTGTTGTTCTCAGGCTTCAGCTTTGTTGGGGGGCGTTGCAGTTAGATGCTTTTTCCTTTTGTCAGGGCGGTTTGTGTGAAACTTCCGCAGAGTTTCTCGGTTAGACGGAGATTCGTTCAAAGCCGCTGCGGAATTCTCTTCAGATGCCCGTTTGCCGCATTCGGTGCAAGGTTTGGTCGCCGTAGGAGCAGGTGGGTTGGTGTGGGCTCTACAGGGCTATGGCAGGAGCCAACACTGAGGAGGACTTTTATCAGGGTTGGGGTTTGGGGCAGATTGAACCAGGGTTGGGTTGGGTTGGGTTGGGTAGGGTTAGATAGAGTTAACACATTTATGTGTATTCATTGAGCAGACGCTATTATGAAGCAAAAATTAATCAAATTACTTCCCATCAGTATGTCTGCCTCTTTGGTATTCAACCTTAAGCTTGCTATGGGAGCCTATTTGAGCTATGGGAGCCTATTTGAGCTATAGGGAAATAGCTCTGGGCTTGATTTAATCAGGGGTAACTCTGGGTTAGATTGGGTGAGGGTTAGCACTGGGTTAGATTGATGTAGGTTGTGGTGGATGAGGCCTCTGTCTTTAACGGTAGTGTCACACTGTTCCTAACACGCCATCTTGCCAAGCACATAAAGCCCATTAGTGTGAAAAGATTAATTCTCAAAGATTCTCAAAGTGAATTCTCACTTTTTTTTTCTCTTTTTTTTTCTGTCTGCTTAACGTTCTCTCACTCCTTCTCAGGCTCCTTCTCTCTCTCCTCTCCTCGCAGACACTCTTCCTCTCTCTCCTTTTCCGCCCCTTCTCTTCAAGCACACACTGTCACACTTACACACACAAACTCTCCACTCACACGTATCTCACTCACACGTGAAGTGAAGTGAAGTGAAGTGAAGTGAAGAGAAAGAAAGTAATTAACAGATCTGAGTTGGGGGTTCTCTCTCTACGCCGTTTCAAAACATCTCCTCTGTGTGCGTATGCATGTTCAAGTGTGGGAGGGAATATAGGCTTGTCTTGGTGTGTGTCTCAACCTGTAGATGTAGAGAGAGCGTGTGTTTGCTCCCACACACAATGGATGGCAACAGTTGGGGAGAGTGAGTGGGGAACGTGATGCTCTAACATCCCGCTGATGCATTCTGACGCAGGGCAGCCATTAGATGGTCTGTGTGTGTGTGTGTGTGTGTGTGTGTGTGTGTGTGTGAGAGAGCACGAGACACGAGCGCCCTGACCCATGCAGGATAAATCACCCTGACATGCTGATGAGGCTGATAGTCCAGCAATGGGCCGTCTCACTGCCCAGAGCCCGTACAGGGGCTGCCCTCATCAGACACACGGAGAGAAGGGTGGAGAGGGAGATTGGGAGAGATGGAAAGGAAAGATGATATTGATGGAGTACGGAAGAGGAAACGAGTGGGACGGAGAGAGAGAGCAGAGGGACGGAGAGAGAGAGAGAGAGAGATGTGAAAGGGGCAGTGAGGCCAGGCCAGTTTATTTATATACAGCAGCACATTTCAAACACAGAGGCAAGTCAGTGTGCTCTACAGAAACAAGAACATCCAAAGGAGAGTGAAACGATAAAGAATTCATTCAAAGAACATTCAAAGAACCTCAAATGGAATAAAACCATAATTAAAAGAACGTCAAGTAAAGATGATGGAAAGGGGATGCATGCAGAGAGGATGAGAGGGACAGATGGATGATGTAGAAAAGAGAGCACTAGGAAGAGGTGGATAGTGGGAGAGAGGAGATGGACGGAGAGAAGGGGGCAGGGGGGGAAAGAGAGAAAATGGAGAATGGAGGGAAGCGGCGTTGGAGACTGGAGAAGAAAGGGGATCGCTTGGGCAAGCACTTCTGGACTGCTGTGTGGGCACTCAAAGGGCTTTTTTTAACGGGAGAGGAAGAGAGATGGAGGGAGGTGCTGAGTGGTCTGGGCAGAAACACACACACACACGGCCAAATGAAGGGGGCACATTCGATCACCGTCTACACGGTTCCCCTCTTGAAAATTTACTAAAATACAGCATACTCTATGTATCTAAGTATGCTCTTTTCAGTATGAGCTCAAATACAGCATACTTCTCTCTTTTGAATACATTCTAAAATACAGCATAGTTCTCTCCTTTGAATACGTGCTAAAATACAGCATAGTTCTCTCCTTTGAATACGTGCTAAAATACAGCATAGTTCTCTCTTTTGAATACATTCTAAAATACAGCATACTTCTCTCTTGAATACTTGCTTAAATACAGCATACTTCTCTTTTGAATACTTGCTTAAATGCAGCATACTTCTCTCTTTTGAATACATTCTAAAATACAGCATACTTCTCTGTCTTCCAGGTGTGGGTTTTTGTCAGAAGATTGCATTAGCCTCTGGTTGTCTCTTTTTGAATGTCGGAAAGTTTGAGGGGTGTTAGGATTCTCCCTGAATGTGCTGGTGTTCTCCCCATGTGGGGAAAGAGGGTGGAGGTGTGCTTGGGTACCAGTCAGGGCCGCGCAGGTGAAAAGATGACGGAGCGAGAGAATGATGGAGGGGAGAAACATCAGCTGCTTTTAGCAGACAGAGAGAAAGATGTGACATGAGACTGAAGAAGAAGAGGATAGAGAGAGAGAGAGAGAGAGAGAGAGAGAGAGAGAGAGAGAGAGAGAGAGAGAGAGAGAGAGAGAGAGAGAGAGAGAGAGAGAGAGAGAGAGAGAGAGAGAGAGAGAACTGCTAGGGGAGGGTGGGGCTAAAGTGAGAGCAACCTTTTTTCCATTCTTGGGACTGGCAAACTGAAAGAAAGAGAGGAATGGAGAGAGAGAGAGAGAGAGAGAGGTGGGGCGTGAGAGCAGAGTTAAAAGGCGGATGGCGTGAGGTTGAAAGAGCAGGTGTGAAATGAGAGAGAGAAAGAGAGAGAGAGAGAGAGAGCGAGAGAGGCTGGAGGGGAAGGGAAGGGAAGGGAAGGGATAAAATGGAGGGCTGGCTAAAGGTGGACGGGGGAAGAGATGCAGAGGGATGGGAGAGGTAATGGAATGTCAGGTGGACTGCACCAAGTGTGCTTACTCCCTGTAAACACACCGAATGAAATTTGTTCTCCTCTGTACACACACACACACACACACACACACACACACACACACACACACACACACACACACACACACACACAGAGAGAGTGAGTGTGCACGTGTGTGTACTCCTAGTTGCTCTTGATGTCTGTTTCTTATGTGTCTCTGTTCCAGACTCGTGTTCCTGCTGTTGCCATCCATTGTGTCTGTGTGCAAACATGCTCTTGTGCGTTGTGCTCTCCTCTTTCTTCACCGCTCCTCTGTGTGTTCAGAACTCATGCACTCACTTTCTGCCCCTCCAGCCATCTTTTAAAGCGGCTGTCTGCCTGTGTGTTTGTCTGTCTGAACTATTCAAAGGCACTGATGCCTGCACCTAACAGTAAAGTTGCTTTAGATGAAAGTGTCTGAATTATTAACTCAATACGTCTCTGTCTCTCCCCCTCTTTCTTTCTCTCTCTTCCTCTCTCTGTTATCTTTCCCTCACCACAAACTCATTTTCTCCCTGTGATCTCTGTCCTCATTTTCTCTCCATCTTCTATCTCTCTCTCTCTCTCTCCCTCTTCTATCTCTCTCTCTCTCCCTCTTCTCTCTCTCTCCCTCTTCTCTCTCCCTCTCTCTCTTCTTTCTCTCTCTCTCTCTCTCTCTCTCTCTCTCTCTCTCCCTCGCCCTCTTCTCTCTCTCTCTCCCTCTTCTCTCTCTCCCTCTCTCTCTCCCTCTCTCTTCTATCTCTCTCTCTCTCTCTCAGATGAACCAGCAGATGACGGGCATGAACCTGAACGGCTCCGGTGCGCCCATGACCTTCGCTCAGCCCGGTGCCCCCATGGGCGGTTGGGTGGGACCCGCCTCCGGCACGACCCTCAGCACCCAGCTCTGGAAGTGAGCAAGGGATGGATGGATGGAGGGAGAAAGAGACAGAAGAGAAGAGGAGGAGGAAAGAGAGGGGGGAGGGGGGGGCAGAGCAGAAGAGGCCGTACGGACACACTCCTCCTCCTCCTCCTCCTCGTCTTCATATCTCCCTTTTTTTTTTTTTTTTGCGTCTCTTCGAGTGTTGTATCCATGTACTGTTCTGTTTCCTCTTCTTTCCAACCATTACTACTCTGGAGAATATCAACTCTACCTGCTCAACCTTGTGTATCTATGGAGTGGTTAGAGTCTACTGATATAACACAGACTGGCAGCTTTTTGTCCGTCTTATTTGCAAAATAGTTTTTTTTTTCTTTCTTTTTCTTCTTCTACTCTTTTTTTATTTTATTTTTTGTTAAAGGAAAACATATCAGCGAAGAGAAGAGAAAAAAAAAGCTGCTGGACCAATTATACAAGCATCTAATATATCATTACCAAAATCGATAGTGAGTAATTAGTATTTAAATGGCTGAGACATGGCTATCATGTTCGTGAAACCCCACTCCTCTCCGCCCCCCCCCCCACTCTCTCCTTTCCTACTGTGCCCTTGTGTATACAGCCCCCCCTCCATGGTCCTGTAGCAGGTTATCGTATGAGCCGATGTTCTGTATGTAATTATTATACGGTAGAGATCCAATTCTCCGACTTCCCCCAACCAGATCCATCAGCATCCCATCCCATCCCTCCGTGCCCCCAGCTCCCAGACAAAGCCCTCCTCATAACTGTGGTGTTTTATTATGTGCGTTACAGAGAAGCACAGTTAGCAAGAGGAAAATAAACCTGGACGACTCAACTAGACAGCAGTCTCACACATAAACTAACATTAACAAGTAAATAATAAATAAGGACTCTATGGGGATGGTGAAATTGGGAAAGAGTTTAAGTGTGTGTGTGGGGGGGGGGGGAAGAATGAGTTTGGGACCAGTTTTGGGCTAGGAGTAAGAGAATGCATCTGAGGGAAGGAGAGAGATATTTTTAACAGAAAATAAATAAATAAACAAACAAACAAACTGGAACGGAACACAAGAAACGGCAACACACACACACACACACACACACACACACACAGGCTGACATACACAAGAGTCTAGACGGCGGTAGCAGAGCTTGCAATCCACACAGACAGACAGGGTCACTCTGCTGTGCAATAATGTGAGAACACACGCACACACACACGCACGCACGCACACACACACACACACACACACACACACACACACAGAGAAACACTGTCGTCCTCCAGGTTTATCTCTATAATGTGTTTACATTTTCTGGTGCCTAGTACAGAGAAAAAATGGTATTTCCGTGCATTAAACAGTAAATAGCCATGAACTATAGTGTGATCATTTTGTCTGAAGACTCATTTATTGTAAAGTTTTTTTTTTTTCATTTCTTTATTTTGTTTTCCTTTTTTCTTCTGGCTTTTAAAAGAGGGTCGTTTGGAATAAAGACAGTTGTACTCCTTGGGTTTGTCCCTGTAGTTTTGGGTTAAGTTTTTCATTCACAGCAGAAACAGTCTTGTATTCAACAGGCCATTCACAGGCAAAAGTGTGTCTTTCAGTGTGTGTGTGTGTGTGTGTGTGTGTGTGTGTGTGTGTGTGTGTGTGTGTGTGTGTGTGTGTGTGTGTGTGTGTGTGTGTGTGTGTGTGTGTGTGTGTGTGTGTGGATCCCTCCAGAGATCACCTATCAAAGGTACAGCGCACTAGAGTTGCTGAGGTTGTGAAGGTCAGACCTCTACACGTGAGGTACACATGAGCCAATGACAACGAAGTGCAATCCTTCTGGGGCCAATCACAGGCCAGACAGGCAAAAGAAGGCAGGTCAGAACGGAGTCCAAGTGTTCTTATTTGCCCCGACATCCGCCTATTTTTTTTTATTATTATTATCTCAAGTTCATTTCAAGCCACATAAGAGTGGCCACTGTTGTTCAAGTTTAATAACCGGTCCAGCCAATCATCTTGGGTCCCAGGTAATGGCTTCTCCCTCTAAACCTCGATGTGGACGGTATCCTGGTGATGCTTGGGCTCGTTGCCCAGGTTGACTTTCTCTGTGCGAGTGTGCCACACCAGGACCTGACGGGGAGAGAGAGAAAGAGAGAGACAGTCTTTGAAACGGCTCACATAAAAGACCCATTGTGCTCCGTGCCCACAAAGCAATACTCAGTGCCAGTCTAGGCTTGTGTGAATGTGCCAGTGCCTAGATCACGAGAGAGAGACAGACAGACAGACAGACAGACAGACAGACAGACAGACTCAAGATCAGAATAATCTGTTGCAGGAGTCTGCTTTATGGCTAAGACTTATAAAAGATAGGGACCTAGTTCACCTTAGAGTATATCTGCAGTTTGTCGCTGGTGTTGAGGCTCCCGTCAGGAGGGAAACTGGCTGCTGGTAAAATAACTGAGGCATTTATCAATTTTACTGCTTGCGTGTCATCATAGAGCGCTCAACAATACAGCGAGCATCTGATTAATATAAAAATGGAAATGCTCAGAAAATGATCAGTGAAAGCCATCATGCATGGCTACCTCATTTTGGTGAAAGTATTGGGGCATTACATTATGTTTTAGTCATATTAACACAGTTTAATCCAATCCATGGGTCTGTCTGTATTTCGGGGTATTTTAACCATGACCTTGGTGCATTATGCACCATGCTCCACTGATTAAGCTCCAAGAGCTTTTTATAGTTGTGTGTGTGTGTGTGTGGCACATACACACAACCAATCCGGTCCTGTTTCATTGCTCCCTGAATGCCGCGGGGAGGAGTTGCCTGAGCACTCCCGATTTAGTTAATGCGGCTTCTCTCAGGTGTGACGTGTCACATCCCGAACACATGGCCGTGTTAATTGGCTCGTTTTGCATATCTAACCGGACTAATTCACCGGGAACTGAAGCGCGGGCCCTCGGAGGTTGACGGAGAGCTCTGGGGGCCGCTTGCTTAGGAACCTGCCTTATCGCCACGGGGGGCGCTCGAAGGGGTGTTCTAAGCACCGTTCCATTCTGCTCCCAATCCGCACGCAAGCTGGTGGTTCCTCAGGAGGCAAGCTTGTGAACAACAATCAAGCATATCCTTGCCATGGGTTTTTCAAAATTCTGGTTTACACCTTCCATCCATCTGCTGGTAATCCCATGCGTCTTCCTATCCATAACCCCGCTCTCCCCCCCACCCGTGCCAGATTCACACTCTCCTCTAAACTCATTCATTTCCCTGATGAGCTCTTCTGGCCAACGTCCCACACTGGTTCCTGATGGAGGGGGATAGGGGAGCTGCTTCAGGCTGCGAGAGGCGAGTGCGGTACATCAGCCGCGCGTCGGCATGCATGATAAACAAGAGCGGCGAAGGGAAAACCCCAAGAGATATGGTGGATATCAAGAGCGAGCGGGTGTGTGAGGATTTCGGCACAGTTGGATTTTTTTTTTCCTGAGTCGGCGATGTGTTTTGCATTATGAATCAGGGACATTCGATGAATTTATTCGGCAGATGACAAAAACTAGGAGTAGAGTTCAATTTCCGTGATGGATTCTGGTGGTCATGATTCAATTCCTCAATAACCCCCAACAGGAGGCAGGGAAGAATTGGGATGTTGGGAAACATTGGGACACTAACTAACTAAGCCTGACTCGACTGAGTGATTCCAGGAGATTATGGCCACTCCAGGTTTGCTCAGTTCTGGACCTCAGGTCTCTGTTCATTGCTAGGTAGATGTTTTAATGGAAACAGGGGTGTGGCAGATTGACAGGAAGAGAAAAACACTCAATGAGGACTATTTTTAGAACCTGTGGCAAATGTGTAGCAAACTGGGTGGTGGACCCTGAAAGACTCACCACTGGCCTGGGACCTGTGATATTTAAACTACGGGAGCTTATATTTTTGGGGGGAGGAGATGGGACAGTTTCTAGCTACATCCCTGACCAGTGGTATTTCTTAGCATTTCCTCAACACAAGCAGGACGATCGTTTTATAATGTTTTCCCATGCCTTTCATGAAGGGGTTACAAAGTCTGGGGCTTTGAAGAGAGCACCATTAGGAGAATGTTGGAGAAGCCGCCAGAGAGAGATTGCTGGCTTGATGCGCTTGTCTCTGGTGCTGAGGGTTTGGTGGGCATTTGAAGATGCGCGTGTTAGTGGCAATTGATTGTTGACAGGAAGAGGCTGGGGGAGGGGTTGTTGGTGGTTTGTTGGAGGGGTTCGTTTGAGGGTTTGCACTGAAGGGTCTGCAGAGAGCGGTGCTTGCTGGGAGCTGAAGCATGCTGGCATGGGTCGAGAGGCAGACTGACGCTAATAAGGAGGAGAGACGCTGCTTCACACTAGCAACTCCTCTATAAGCCCTGCTCTTCTCCCTCTCTCTCTTTCTGTCTGTCTCTTCAGTCATTCATTTCCCCTGTTTAATACGTTCCTTCTTGTTTCCCCTCCTCCTCTCTGCCCTCTTCTCTGCTTGTCTCTCCCTGGCTGTCATTCTGCCCTTTATTCACCCCCTGCATCACTTCCTCTACACCCCCCTCCCCCTCTCCCTTTCCTTTTCTAGCGTTCCAACTCATCCCTCCTGTTTCCACTCATCCCTCATCATTCTGACTCACTCATCCAAAAGAGAAAAGAAAAAAAGACCGCTCCTGTCATCCCAACAAGAGAGCGAAGCCCCCCCGTCCTGCACTAATGCATTCTGGGAGCCGGCCATGTTCTGACTCAGGAGATCTCCTGCGTACGGATGAGAGGTCCGGAGTGAAGCTGAAGACGGAGGACGAGGACAGAGTCAGCAGGCAGGCTGTTTAAATCTTTCTGAAAGGTTTGGCCTTTCTTAAAGGCACGTCTGGCCTTCATCCAGAGGCTTTTTTACGCACTTGCAACATGCACTGTTGTGTTAAAGACATCAAGAGAGTCAGTGAAACCATCTCCTTTTGGGTTTGCGGACGTTTTTAAACTCGGTAGCCATGCCGTAACACTACCATACTGATTATCAGAAATTAAATTTTACAATTCTGTCCTTGAGAGAGAGAACATCCACCAACTGGCTCCTATCTGTTAGCTGCTATGTGCATCTCCATGCTTAGTCTGATAATGGAGCCTTCATTATGCGTCTCTTGTAAGCCTTTTCCGCGAGACGTATGTCCTCCTCGCTACAGGCAGGGGTGATTGGTGATTCTGTCAGCCAGGCTAATAGTCACTATTAATAACAGCACTGGCACGGCCATTAGGATAATTGGGTGATAATGATGATCTCGGCGAGGACGACATGGGGAAACAGTGGATGGGAAGCCAGATCCCCTGAATATCATATGGGGTGTGGAGGAGAGGTGCTCCGTTAGTCATCCAAGCAGCCAGGCAGCCAGGTGGGCACACTGGGGCAGGCGGTGAAACGATGTTTGTGCCCTCGTCGCCCCACCTTGGGCCCTGGTGCACGGGCAGACAGACTGACCCCAGGTAAGATACTCAGTCTCTACCCCCAGGCCCTCACAGACGTGACCTGGCTCTCTACGGTTGGATCGCCCAGAAGCAAGGCAGGCGCCATTACGACTGTTTTCACTGAAGGGAGCAGGGAGCGGAGCAAGGGATGTTTTAGGGTTTGTTATCATAAAGTTTACATTCCTCAGAGCACATTTTATTTGTTGAAATCCAGGGCAAGATTTAAAAATATGGGACAAGTTAAATAAGTAGAGACAGTCTGAAATACAGGACGGTGACTAGGGAAACAGATCTCTGACCCACATACTATGGAGGTTATTATCACGGCGTCTGACCTCACTGAGTAGTATTTTAATTTAAAGCAACAGCGTGTGTTTTTCCTGTTGGAGGTGTCTTTTAAAACATACCATATTATATATTATATTATTATCTCACTCAGGATCATCTCAATATTATTTCACTGGATCGCCAACTGAACATTCTTCTCATTGATTAACATAACCTGGATACATTATGAATATATATTTAACACTCCAGCACACTGAACTAAAAGTATTTGAGAATATGTTTAAAGCATTCATTGGTAACTACTGTGTGACTAACCATGCAGTAAATGGTGAGGGGGAATAGCTGATATGGGGTATTTTGGGGTGAAATGCCATACAAACCTTAGTGCAGTTATTGGCTTTTGGCTCCAGATCCTCCACTTTGGTGATCTGTTTAAGGAAGTCCGACTCCTGCATGCCGGGCTTGGCCCCTCTGCGCTTGAACTGGGCTCGTGGGTTGGACAGGATCACGTGCAGGTTCACAGCAAAACCTGTTGGTGAAGAAGAAATTAAAACTGGGTTGAATGCAAGAAAGCAGGGAATTTACTTTTACATGTATGCGTTTTCATCCAACGCAATTTACTGTATTGGTTAGGTATACAATTTATCAGTATATGGAATAATGGCTTTGACCACGGGGTTGTTAACACCTTGCTCTACCAGTTGAACTAGAGGAGTGTCCTGTTACATTGTTAGCCGGGACATGTGCAATCTTGTGCAACCTTTCAATGCCATGTCTCATCCGCCTCAAAAGTAAGAACAAATAAGGGCTTTCATGCATCCATATAGGCTTTAATGCAGCACCGGCACACGCCTCTATGGTACACACGCATAGACAGGCGGCCGTCCCAGGGGTTAGTTAAAGCAGGTTGGGTCTCATGTACTTGAGGTATGTGGGGCAGTGTGGGAGTTGGCTCTGATTTCCATTCTTCCCTCAGTTAGCATCTCACCGCGGAGGCTAAATGTGACTGTGGGGAATATGGTCTCAGCGCTCCGCGTGCCTTTCGTCTCTGGCATTGGCTGTTTTCTAGGACGCCTCTGCCCCTGCCTGCCCAAAGCAGAGTCACCTGGGCTTCTCTTAGCCCCGCTGAGAGGAGATCTAAATGCAGCAGCCTGGAAACAGGAAGGGCCCCAGTCTGCTAACAAGGTCCTCACAGTTCCCTTCCTAAACACCAACACACACACACTCTCTCTCTCTCTCTCTCTCTCTCTCTCTCTCTCTCTCTCTCTCTCCCCCTCTCCCTCTCTGTGATACACAAGTCTCTCTGGACAGTCTTCCACTTGGCTCTGCAAGCTCCTCACAGCTCCTGCTGAGATCTACAGAGCGCAACCTCCAGATGAAGACAATGCCAATGCCAGGGGTTCAAATCTAACAGCTCAACTACTTGCCCTAATTAGCACTTATACAATCAAATACATGGGATGCAGTACAATAAAAAAAAAGAAAATGATCAAATAGATTACTTCACTTGTTATACTGAAATACTGAAATACAGCACTATCTTTTTCCAGTATATTTCACTGTTACAAGGCCTGTTATGCCTTGAGTGGTGTATGAAAAGAAGTGTGAGGGCTTGCTCTGTACTCAGGAGAGGAGGCACACTAAATCACCCCGTGCTTTTAAAGAAGCTAAATAGGTCTCAGACAATCTCCCTTAAGTACCGACTAGCTCTGTAGTATCCTTTTCAAGTTTTTTATCCAGGTTAATGAAACCCTCATTAGCTATCAAATCAGGTTAACCTCGCAATCAGGCTCACTCCACTCTGTCTTTTATGAATGTACTGGACAGAGGCTGTTAATGCTAAGCCGCATTCAAAAGCATGTTGTCCACAGAGATCTAATGTATCGCGGCTTATTAGCGCCCGTCTCTCAGTGCGGCTCTTTGATTTGTAATTATTGGCCTTTGATATTGTTTGTTGTTATGTGTCTTGGCAAATAAACATGTCCCGGGCCAAGGACACAAGAGCTTTGATGGTACTGGTTCATCGGGGATGTTTTGGCTTTGATCTTGTGAGGGGGGGAAGTGGGGACGTCGGTGTTGCGTCAGCCATGAAGCACCCAGAGAAGCGCCAGCGGTCGGAACTGAATATGAACACACTCACCGCAGCACCACACAGCTACAGCCATAGCGACGTCACACACACACACACACAGCGGTACACAATCCTGACACACGCAGCAATTGTTATGACCCCCCACCCCCACCGCCTTTCAGAGAGCAACCATGGTGTGTCATGCCCCAGGTCAACGAGGATGTCATCCACAGACACACACTGAAAGGTCTGGGCGATTCAAACACACATAGTATCTACTCTCATAGTCACACTCACGCTGTACAGACATACACACATATACACAGACACACATACAAAGTACATCCATGCACACATGACACTCATACACACATGCTTCATCTGCACACAAACACAGTGCTTGAACTGTCACCTAGATACATAGTCTCCCTCTCGCTCCGACCCCCCCCCCCCACACACACACACACACACACAACACACAACACACACACACACACACACACAAAGAGAACCCATTTGAACATATTCATCCAGTGGTAATTTTCCCACAGTGGCTCCCCTCCCCCTGCTGCTGCTGGGTTGCACGTACGGAGCCCAGCAGGCATAATGAAGCTAAAAGCCTCTGGATGAGAAGGGACCACTCCAGCTGCTCTTCAGGTGAGAGCTTCAATACGGCAGGAGAGGAGAAAGAAGAGGAGGAGGAGGAGGAGGAGGAGGAGGGAGGAGGCGGCGGAGGAGAGGCAGAGACGCACCCTTATCCTTTGTTTTTGAAGGAGGAGAGGGGAGTGTAGAGAGAGAATGCTAAGTGTGCCCCATTGTCTTACTGCTTTTGTGCCTGTCATAGATGCTCTTAAGAGTGTGTTTAGGGGGCCCTTGTTCCTCTTTCTATCTCTCTCTTGCTTTCTCTCTCTCTCCCCTGGAGCTGGAGGAGAATAAGCAGCCATCAAGAAGGAAGCCCATCTCTCTCTCAACAGCCTGGAGGAAGGTGGAGGAGGAGGAGGAGGAGGAGGAGGAGGAGGAGGCCTCCGTGCGCATGCATACGAAGGTAAGGCTCGGTAATGGTTGCGTGATCTGTGGGATGCTCATGACACGGGTGAGTGAGCGAGCGAGAGGAGAGATAGAGAGATGGATGGGGGGGGGGGGGCAGAAAACAGGAAAAGGAAAGCAAGTGATGAGAGATACAGAAAGAAGGGGGGAAGAGGGAGAGCGACTGAGAAAGGGGTTGGACAGCATGTGTGTGTACAGAAGAGGAGGGTTGGAAGAGGGGAAGCTGGGCACAGGAGAGGAGGAGGAGGAGGAGAGGGAGATGGGGATATGGGAGAGGAGAAGAGATGAGGGACAGACAGGGAGGCAGAGGAGATAGAGAGAGGGAG
>NC_045164.1:11554655-11559655 GCF_900700415.2 Clupea harengus
CCAATGAATCCCCGCACCTGCCGTGACAGCCAGAGAGGCTGTGTAAAACTATTACCATTCCATTTACATTCCAGGAAAGCGAAAAAAGAAGAAGAAAAAAAACAGCGGGGCGCTGGTTAGCTTGGCTAGTCTGTTTATGTTCCACAACCGATATTTCCTCTTTGATGGCATTCTGTTTGTGAAAATTAAAGCAGCCCCCAGCCAAATCTTTTTCTCTCGTTGAAAAAAAAACAGAAAAGAAAAAACAGTGGTTACAGTGAGAAGGGGGAAAAAAGCATGAGGTCCATATTGCACTACAAAGAGAGAAAGGCAGCAAGCTTAATATTACGTGATACCTCACCCAAACGGCTCGCTGTGGCCTGTTGAATATTTAATGCGGCGTGCTATTTGTCTGTGAGAGCGAGTGTGGAATTCAGGGGCTAGAATGGTGTCAAGGCGGGCGCCCAGGGGTAGTGGCAAGACTCCGGCATTGATGCCACTCCTCAGCGCTCCACAGACTCACCACTCCCAGGCTCGGATACCCATCCCTCCTCCTTCCATCCCATCCCATACTCCTCTCTCCCTTTCTCTCTCTCCTCCTGGGGACGTTTCAAAGACGTTTCAGAAACTCTCAAAAGAAGAAGAAGAAGAAGGAGTAGAAGACAAGCGGAGCCCGACTAGAAGAAAGAGATGGCAGGTTAGCCGTGCAGGGCTGTGACGGTATCACGCTTGGCTGGTGCGGAGTCAGTTCTTGTTCTTGCTCAGGGGGGTGAGCGGCACAGGGTGTCATATCAAATACCAGTGCTACATTTCATGGCCTTTGGACAAGACTTCGCCCACAAGTGGATCAGGGTTTTTTTTTGCACATCGAAACAAATGGAGAGGAAAACATCTACAACATCTCTTCATATTCCGTGTCGGAGAGACCCTCACTGAGACAGAAAAAAGGAAAAACAGTGCGGGCTTGGCTTTACCGACAGCATGAATCTATCTAATCGAGAACTGTCTCTATTTCCCCAAGGAGAAAAACACCCTCAGCAACTGCATGAGAAAAAGGTTCTCGCCGTTGTCTAAACAGTGCCAGCATAAGCAGGCTGTGGAATAGCATGTTTAGTATTCCTCTGACACACGCTAAATGAGTCAGCTCTCTTCACACTAGAGCTTTTGGTGTGGCCAGGGGTCCGCTTGAGCCGTTAATTCGGTTTGTGTCGTTGATGTGAAAGCTTATTTCCGAACTCAGGTGCGCACTAGGCTAAGGTTGCGAGGTGTTCACGCGGGGCAATTACGCCATCGGGTTAGAAAGTGTGCGGATCGGGCGTTTACACCAACACGGATCCACTGGCGGGTTCGAATCTACCCACTCTGGAAACCAGATTAAAAAAGGTTTCGGTTTCAGTGACCCAATCCACCGGGTTTGTGTAAACGAGAGGCCGATCAGGCAACATTTCTTTCCGGATTCAGGCAATCCAGGCTCTGTGTAAACGGCCCCTTAGGGGCCATACCCTAGTCCAGGGGTTTTCAACCGGGGGTTCGCTTTGATATTTCAACACTTTTCCACATTACTCTTGAATATCGTGAAAAATATCTAACATAAGACAAATATGTCAATCTAAATAGTCTGAATAGCCAGGTCGCATTGCCTGAAATATACTGATGTAGACCCATATTCTGCAAAGAAATTGCACTGACAAGTGCTACAGGCGAAATATGTGTGCGGGGGAGGGGGCGTGGCGGCAGGTTTACAAACACAAACACATCAGTGGGCCGCAAATTACTTTCTACTCAGAATGGTGATCCCTGGGACTCCAGTGCGGTTCGTAACATAGTTGGTATGAAAGCAATCCGATCTGAAACCAGGGCGGAAACGCAATTTATGACCGCTGATGAATTCAAATTCTCCCAAAATAAATACATTCACCCTTAAATGTGAAATTATTTATTAAAATGTATTCTTCTAAAACGTCAACAGTAGTTACTAGAGGAAACTTACATGGCAATCCATGCTTCTAGGTATGCGCATATATGCTCTGAAAGCAAATACACATATACACCCCTTTCTCAACCCACATACAGTATTCACAGCTGGCAGAGAGCTGCGCATGCACTAGGCCCTGAAGATAAGACCGTGCGTTTTCTGAGGCTGTTTTCATACTTGGTCCGTTTTACTGGTCCAAACTCGAGTGCGATTATTCCTCCTCCCCTGCCCCCCCTGGTTTCTTTTGACATTACATTATTTGGTTGCGAACCATGGTCCGTTTCTGCACAAGGAACATGCAGCTTTTATTTATATGCCCAGCTGTGCACTGGAAGAAGGCGAAGTAGCGGAGAGAGGGGTGTGTGTGTGTGTAATAGATAGCGATGAGCGAGAAAGGGGAGGGTATGGGTAAGAAGGACAGAATCGGTATTCATGGGCATTTACACAAGGCCTCTGGCAGGAGGACACCTATCTGAATGAAGGACAGAAAAACACACAGGAGAAAAATAGTATGAAATGAGTCAACGCGGCTGGTAGGCCTATCAAGCTACGGGTTTCAATAAATTAAGGCTTAAAAATAAGGACAAAGGGGAGAGCGAAATAAAAATAAAGTATGAAAGGTTGAAATGGAACTAAAATACTCATTTTGGACAAGGTAGCTCCATTACGTGAGTCAATTGGTGCATCAAGTGGTAATTTGTAGCCTTGAATGTTTTGAACTGAATGTTTTCATCAGGATTTTATTAGTGCCTATGGTCTAATAAGTTCTCAAGTGGAAACTAGTAAATTCCAAAGATATGGTTATTCATTTTACTGAAGAACCCAGTGATCAAATTTGCCGTTTTTGGTATCCTGAGCATTTAGGGCACTCGCGTGACAGATGACACTGCTTGATTTCATTACTCTAGACCGGAACACAAATTTGGCTCTATCGGACATAACAAAACAGTTTTAACTTCAGAGTTGCCAAGATGGACATTCTATCTGGTCAACGTCAACAGATTCAGCAGGAGAATTTTCAAAACCTCATTCGTTCACAAAGGTTTCTCCACAGAAATCAAATAAGGATAACCCAAGACTGGGACACAATGCGGTGTGTCACTGTCCAGATTATGGGGTGACACCTGTCATTTGGGATCAGGCCTTCCTCGCCAATGGCCTCGGTGTTTGCCAAACGTCTGTGAGTAGGAGACGTGGCAGGGACCCAAGTCTACAGTAATGCAATCTGCCAATTTGGATAGTCCGAGACCAAACTGTGCCATCAATCAAAAATGGGTCTCCTACTATTTCTCATGTTTGGCAAAGCTATTGAAAAGATGGAACATCATGCTGTCTACAAATGGCAGTTGTGTGGTATCAAGGTGTCTACTGATTTTGAAAGGGTAGTGTTCTTCTTTTCAGTTACCAGTTATTTTTAAACGATACCTTCAATCACTTTATTGAGAATGTAATTGTTTTAGCATTTAGCAAGGACTTGGTTACAATTTCAAGCTTTAGCCTAGTTCAACCTATAGTGTTTTTTTTGTGTCTTCTATCCTCACTCTTTTCCCTGGTCCCATCATTCTTTGGCATGTGTGTGAACAGATAGGTCTTGATTTCTCGGCTGTCAGGTCACTGCGCCGCTTGAGTGTGACTGGTGAAATTCATTTCGCTTGGTCTGAGCGGAATTGGGTTGTCTTCGCGCCGGAGCGCTCGTCTTGACTGGCCGCGCGTAAACTCGCCTCTAGGAATAGACAGCAGGGAACAGGTTTGATTTCACAAACCACATTAGTCCACACGGCAGCCTTTGCAGACAACCCATTTTGGGCCGGGAAATCACTTGAATTAATGTCTCGGAGACATAATTAATTGCGCTGAAGCATGACCTGCTAATGCTGGTAAACCAGAGAATGCAATCCGCTTTATGCAAAGTGTGTTGCCTATCCGGGTGGCTTTCATTAAAATGGAGTTAATCCGCGAGGAGAACACAAGATCTCTGCTTGTTACCAACCAGGATGCATCCAGGGGGAGTGTAGGAGGTCACGAATATTCGGTCACATATTCTCCTCTCCTGGCAAATGTAGTCGACAGGTTGTGAAGAAAGATTGGCCAAAAGGCTCTATCCCCTGCCTGAATTGACCTCTCCCGGGTGAGATTAAAGGATTAAGATGCATTTTTAGAGTAAATCCACCATATACCTCATATGTTAAGGCAATGACATATGCAGTCACAGGTTGCAATCGGATTTGGACGTGAAGAATACTTACTGTTGAACCAAGATTTACCATCCAGGGTTAACAAAGTGAAATATTGCTTTTCCTAAAGCAACTGAGTAAATAGCCAGGGAGGAACACTCATATTTTTCATTCTGGTTTCACACGATCTATTATGTGATCAAATAGGATAGGCCTATCATGAAATTGAATTTTACACTTTTATGACAATCACCGCATGTCATGAATTCGCTTGAGTGAAGTGGTCTGTGATCACTGTAGCCTACCATGCGATCACTTAGCAGGGAAGTATTGAGGATCTATAGTTGTTTCAGCTGATGTGGCTGAAGTATATAAACCATCTGTGCAATGTGCAACAAAGCGTATCGGTATAACAACATTACGCACTTGCTAAAGTAGGCTATAGTGTGGAAATAAAGTGTGCACAGGCTCATCAGTTGGAGATCACAAGAAAAACAACTGTTCATTGCTATAGAGCACAAATGTTATTTTACCTCTTCAAACAACTCCAAGCTGTACGTGTTGTCGTCGTCTGCGAAAAAAACGACCCCTGCGTCTTTTAAGGAGCGGTGCTGCCGGAGCCAGCTAAGCGCTGTGTTTCTCTGCTCCGTGGCCCGGGGCATACCGATCCGTTTAAAGCGCCGCGGTGTAAAGATGTTCAAATGTGTATACGGAACACCACACCGGGCAAGGAAGCGTGACACCAACTCCGTCCGGGTGTTCGAATCCTCCACCACGATCCAGTGGAACTGTGGCACCTGACGGAAAGTGTTGGAGAGGCGCGTGAGCTCCGCTTTCTGTACAGCTCTGCTGTAAGTGGGAGTGATTGCGTA
>NC_045164.1:11564655-11592155 GCF_900700415.2 Clupea harengus
TGTGTGTGTGTGTGTGTGTGTGTGTGTGTGTGTGTGTGTTAATGCATGCATGTGTGCATTTGTCTGAGAGAGTACGTGTATGAGGCTTGTGCAGTTTAAAGCATGTCTGACTGCAGGTCTCTTTAACTGTGTCTTGCTCAAGGACCCATCTCCAGTCCTTTGAAGTCTGTGCGCCACAGTTAATCAATTTTTCCATCTTTAGTCTCGAGGTTTCACCTCTTAAAGGACACTGCGCTAGATGCAAGCAAGAGGTCCCTTGCCTTTGTTGTCGGTGTGTTTGATTGAGACTGGCATTTCAATGCACTGCCCAGTCAAAGGTCGGGCGTTCTGATGTCCCAGGATTGCATCTGGCATGGAAGACTTGGCAGGGGTCCGTAATGCCACAGTTAATTGTCCTCAACCTGCAACACTCTAATTCGTTGTAGTGACACGCAGTGGTTAACCATAAAGGGCAGTGACAGTGTGATCAATTATGACGACGGAGCCTCTCTCGCACTCGCACTGTTGCGGAGAGACTCTCCTCACTGTCCTCCACAGTCAAATAGGGCCAGCTAACATTTCAGTCCCTTTTGTTAACGTGGTATTTGTATGGGATGTTGGCTCTATGTTTATGGTGAATTGAGTAGCGGTTGGCGATCGACCCCTCTGACCTAGTCCATCTGGACTGAACCAACAGCAGGCCTTATTTCATCAATGTGGACATTAAGTGGATTGATCAGTCCTTTGTTACTGACCCCCATGGCCACTGCATACCTCAGACGGAGCACACAGGTATTGGGTAAACCAGAGGTGCAGTGGGACCACAATGGGCCTTCTTTCATCAATGTTTACGTTCACGTTTAACGTATTGATAATCGTTTGACCCCTTGGGGACTGCAGAAATAGCATAAGGGTAGTGGAAGACCCCTGAGTGAAAAGAGATAGGCATGATTTTCTCACTGCTGGCTGATATTATTACTCCTTCCCAGTCCCACCTTTCTCTCCCAGCATGGTCTTGCCATTCCTAACCCTACCTGTACTGAATGATGCCCCCAGGGGTCGAAATACGCTGAGGCACAGGATGGCCTGGCACCCCTAAAATGCCTTCTCATTGGGTGTCATTTTCACTGTTTCTGCACCGTAGCTACTCTCTGGCAGTAGCAGGATCACGCTTGCACACGTTTACGGTTGTTTGTTCCCACCAGCTACAAGCTAGCAGTTCAAAAAATATAGTGACAAGCTGATGTGAATCGCCTGCCCCAATAAAAAAGGTTTAGATGTTAAATCGTTAATAACAGAGAGAAAAAAATGAAAACAAAAGTAAAATGACTTGACCATGTTTGCTGAATGAAACAAAGTAACGGTGTGCACACCTTGACTGGTAACTTAATTAAATTTTTTTTTATTTAATGCCGTACGGATCTTTCAGGCAGATCCCTTTTTTAGCCAGCATGTCTGGCGGTAATATCACACATTGTTTCCTTTATGTTCAGCACTAATAGTTAGAATAATCTTTCTATGCATTTGGGTGGATTTTTGTATGTTTGTGCCATTTTTGGTCAATAGACGTGGATGACAGTGAGACGTAATATTTCATTCTACCTGTGTGTAATTATGGTGTGTAGCACAGGTTCATCTCTGATGTGGCAGTGCTCATGGCAGTGTATACCTAGGCTGTATTGCTGTGTGTAGTTGTTGTGTAACGTGTGAGGTTTTACAGTATTGTGTACTGGGTGCCAACTGTAAATGAGCTGCAGGGCAATTTGAACAAGAGCCTCATTTAATCTCTCTGTGTTTCCCACCAACGCGACCACGAGACCGCGCTTTCCCAGTCTCCCAGGGGCAACGGCGTCTCGCTCCAGGATCACTTTGCTCTTCGTCGTGGTTCTCGTCACAGATCCCTGTTCAGTTCCCCGGGGCGTGCTGTACCCGTCTCACCTAGCAGAGGAGAGATGGTACTCAGGGAGGTCCTCACAGTGACCCCGGAGGGACACAGAGATCAGTTGCACTCTCTCAGAGGATGTGTGTGTCATGGCTGCCAACTATTTACCCTACTGAACAAAGACCCCTCTTCTGGGCTGCCAGCTCCATGTCCAGATATGGCCGGCTAGTAATTCCATCTTTCTGCAGGGCCCGTATATCTTCATCACAGGAAGCTGTGGCTGATCGGGGGTCTCCATGGCTGATGTCAGAGGTGTTTTTTTAATTCCCAACTATGGCTCAACTCCACTCCACTTCAGCTAATTAATCACGCTGACTGCCTTGAATCAAGTCGTGACCTAATTAGTGGCATACAGGGTGGGGGAGAACAGCTGGGCTTGACGCCTTCAGGATATTATTCCCTCAGGAGGATGGCGGAGACCCCAGCAATCTCCATATTTGTAATTCTCTCTACTTCCCTAGACAAGGTGAAGGTCACACTAACAACATGGGTGCTTTCCACTTTTTCAGGAGACAAAAAAACATGAGGAAAAAGGCTTCTTGGGGGGCAAGTTGTACCATTCCTAGCATTTCTGTCATTTCACATTCCAACTCCCAATTTCTCTCCTACTCAGTGCCCACAGGCACCCTGGTGGGAATCTGACCAACGGTCATTTCCTGATCCTATTCCAAATCTCTTTTCCATCCATTTCCTGTCTCTCTACACTATTCTATCTAAATACAGGTTAAAGAGTCCAAAAGATAAACTAATGAAAACAAGGCTTCTCATACCCTCAATGGTTTTCAATGGCTCAATCAGATATTGAGTTATAACTTCGAGTGAAGTCAACACTAGTGTATGCCTTTCTTAAAGCAAAAGCATAGCTTCCTTGAAAGGGTTTGCTCATTTGCCAACCTTCTCTATCTCTACCTCTTTCCCTTTCTCCCTCTCTCTCTCCCGGTGATGCTGGAGGGATAATTAACACACCGCCGTGGCAGCATCGCTAACGTCCCGGTAGCTCCCACATTCAACCTCACCTCCACCCGGCCCTGGCTGCCCGGTTCATTTGTATCCCCTTTAATCACCAGCCGAGCCCCCTACCGGCCCCCCACCGGGCCCTCCAGCGTCCCCTCCTCTTCAGCGGGTCTTGAATCAGTCCTCTTTCACAGCCCTTGAATAATTGCACCACTCTCTCGGAGAGCTGCTGTTAAGTACGCACCACTCTGAATTATGGATAGCCAGCAAAATGAGCAATAAAATATGAATGGGCAGTTTTTGTAGCCTTTGGTGCTTGTGTGTGTGTGTGTGTGTGTGTGTGTGTGTGTGTGTGTGTGTGTGTGTGTGTGTGTGTGTGTGTGTGTGTGTGTGTGTGTGTGTGTGTGTGTGTGTGTGTGTGTGCGTGCAGATGTTAGTAAGACTTGCTTGCGCGAGGCTTGAGTGATTGTGTATGTGTGAGTGTGTGTGTGTGTGTGTGTGTGTGTGTGTGTCTGTGTGTGTGTTATTGTGTGTGTGTTATTGTGTGTGGGTGTACGATGCTGTCATAATAAAACTCTCCTGGCAGATATAGGCGAGTAAATGGCACTGGGCTCTCATGAAAAGCACTGGGCATCCATAACACCCATAATAGCATATGGCTGTGAGGAGAGGCCTTCCATCTCTTCCATCCCCATCGCTTCTCAGCTCGCCGCTCTTTTATATCACTGCTGTCATTTAGTACCCTGCATGAGTGTGTGTGTGTGTCTGTGTGTGTATTTGTGAGTGTGTGTCAAGCAGTCAGCAATTTTCAGGTGCTACCTAAGTAATACCCAATCTATTCTCTCTCTCCCTCTCCCTCTCTCTCTCTCTCTCCCCCCCCACCTCACTCCACCTCTCCAACATGCGTGTCTAGATTTTTAAACCATCATAAGACAGCATATGTTTTACAGGGTTGGCTCATTTTATTCTGCTTGTTAGCTTTTGTGCCCCTCTCATTCTGCTGTGCACGTGAGCACCATGCTAACAGGGGGTGTCAGGGAGGAGAGCTGGCAGGCCGGGGGTGGAGTGTGGGTGGGAGGTGGGAGGTGGCACCCCTGCATCTGTTCTTTACCCTGGGCTGTTTGGAGCCACAGTGCTCCCCGGGGCCTCAGCTGTACACGGAGGCAGAGCAGAGATAAGAGCGGTGTTAAAGCTCCAATAATCGCTCCCAGCCACGTAGCGTGTATATGTGTAGCCTATGTATGCGTGTGTGTGTGTGTGAGTAAGAGAGTATGTGTATGGATGTGAATGTGTGTGAGTGTGTGTTTACATGTGTATGCTTGTAAGAGTGTGTGTGTTTATATTGGTATTGAAGACAGTATGCCTAGTTATGTCCACCTATTTTAACTCTTGAGTGCTTTTCGACGCTCGAGCTTTCAAGTGCTCTCACAAGTAATTAATACGGTTATAGGTCACGCATATCTCCAAGACTGGTTCAGGGAATCATGCCCTAATACCCTAGTGTGTGTTATAGCCACGATGCGAGAGGGAAACCAGGTTAGTCCCGAATTCAACCTCAATCACACTCTCCTTCTAAGGTGAAAGAGAAGGACAACTTACCTTTTTCACTCAGTCCCAGGTTATGCTACTCCGCGAGGACCCCCCGTCTCTTACAGATGGATCGTTCCAGGTAGACTGCCGGTTCGACAGGTGTACTGGGGTAAGGTGGTTCAGCAAGTACAGTGGGGATTTACCCCATTAAAAGGACCAGACGCGAGTTTGTGATATTAATTAACACCTCAAAGATTTATTGTCAAAGAGGTCAAAAAAGATACAAGTACAAGTACAACTACAAAAGCTGATTCAAATTGGGTTATCCCGTTTAACAAAAATTCAAAATATGAAAAGAAAAGTCAAAAGTCTCAAAGCTCTTAAAACAGTGGTCACAATGTGCCAAAGCCAAAAGAAGAGAGCCCGAAGTTCAAAGTGAGTTCGCCTTTTATCCTCCTTGCTTCATCCTCAGTCACTGACCTTTTAGCCTTTTTTGGTCATGACCCTTTTGCTCAATGCTCTTTTTCTCTATGTCATTCTTAGCTAAAAGGTGCTCATCTCAGGCCCGTGGTTCCCCCGGCACAGCCTCTGTGGCATACTTCCTGTTTTTCTCTGCCTTCCACATTTCAAGACACTCAAGAATATTTCAGCACACTTAAACACATACATTGCTCTACATCAGGTGTTCACACGAAAACCTTTTTCATTCAGTATGTAAGCACCTTTCACTATTAAAGCAGTTTTCAGCAAGCATATATTATATAGGTTTGTTAAACATGACTCAAGCAATTTCAGCAAGCATACATTTGTTATATGATTATCAGTATGATTTAAGCCTAACATGCAAATAGGTCAATTTCGTGGCTGGCGTGTCCATCTTTCTGCGATTCATTCAACAGTATATGTATGCATGCACATGCGTTTATGCTGATGTGTGTGTGTGTGTATGCCCTTGTATGTGTATGAGTGGTTGTGATTATAGAGATGTAGGAGCTCTTGGGTGTGGTTTAGTGAGGTACGTAGTTAAATAGATCTCTGTGGACAAAACACAGTTTTGGAATTTCAGACATGCTTAGCCGAGTAGCCTTGATCAGCCATCTTTGAGCCGTTGCTAAGATGAATTATGGGTTGGATGCTGGGAACAAGGTCCTCAACACGCCATTGATTATTTTGCAATTGACTGGCCATTTGCAAATGATGTGATTTGATTAGCATGATCATGAGTATTGATTTCGAAGGTCCAGTTGAATAATAACTAGCTGGCTTTGAGTGCTGAGACTCAATAATATCTAATAGATTTTTGAAGGGGAAGCGTATGCAGCGAGTGAGCTCTTATGTTCTCTGAGGCTAAATGAGTTGAGTGAATGCAGCAGGCCCACAGCATAGAGTTATGCCCTCTTTCTCTTTTTTTCAGCCAAGGATGGATTTGGGCTATTTGGAGGACTGTTATTAATGGTCTAGTGGCTACAGGACCTCCACTTGGGCTCCAAGGCAATGAAAATCAACCTGTGTGGTGTAGAAGAGGAAGAGACCGAGACTGACCTTTGCTTGTGCATTACCGTGTTGGGCGGCGGGACAAAGTGAGAATTATGCGTGTCACACTAGCCTACAAGTTAACGGACTAAAGGTGTTCTGATTTCTATGTTGAAACACGCTTGTGGGAGCTAGCTTGGCGCAGCGTGTCTGATGAAAGAGCCGGGGTTATCCCTGCGAGGGCCGGTGGTGGGATTTCGGCGGCCTGCCTGTGTTTTGTTTTGAGTAATGGCGTGTCATCCCCACTCTGGTGTGGAGTCATTCTCCGCGCCACGCTGACTCACATAATGACCCATCTGCCGCCTCTGTTTCCGTCGCCCCACCGTCCGCATATTAAAAATGAAGTCTCGGAGGCCGCACATAACAAATGTTTCCCCCTTCTAAGTAGATAAAGTGCTACAATTCCCCCTCTCTTTTTTCCCCTTCCTTATAGCTCTTTCATACAAGGCAAAAAAGCTGAGGGCGTGATTGAAAGTGATATATTGCCCTCTGCTGGTGGAAGCTTGCAGTAATTGAATACAGTATCTTAACCTTAAAAAAAGTATCTTTTATTTAAATTGTATATCATGGATCATATTATTGCAGAGAAAATTATTAACGTCAACATTTGAGATTCTACAATGTGAATATTTGAGAACATTTCTGTGATAGATACAAACTCTTTACTATGTTGTACAGAATCCTGATACCTGTCACATATTTACAGTTAAAGTATTTAGCAGAAACTTTTGTCTAAAGTGACTTAGAAAACATTAGATAGAAATAGGGTAAAGACAACTGTGAGAAAATTAGGAAATAAGCATAATGCAACAAAATGCGTAGAAAAATATTAAGTATCATATTAAAGTAAAAACATAAATTATTACTAAAACAACAACAATAACAACAACAACAACCCAAAACTATGATTATTTCTGCTTCTACATCTGCAACAGTCTCACCACACATGAGGCAAGGGCCGGTTAAATTGCATTGCAATTGTCTTGTTTGGAAATGACCAGGGCTTGCAAAAGAAGTTGAGTAGCATATTTTGGGAGATGGGGTCTGATCTTCTGAATATTATAGAGTGTGAACCGACAAGACCTCGAGACAGAAGTTACATGCTTAGAGAAATTAAGTTGGTCATCAGTCAGAACACCCAAGGTTCATGCAGTTTTAGTTGCAGTCAATGAAAATGATCCAAGTTGGATGTCAATATTTTGTGGGATAGCCAGATTGATAGCCGGGAATACTGCAGGAGCTCAGTGTTCACAAGATTGAGCTGAAGGTCCCTTATCCAAACTGAGATCTCACTGAGGCAGAAATTTGAACTGATAGTGTGGAGTCATCTGGGGAAGAGGAGAAGTACATCTGAGTATCATCTGCATAACAGTAGGAGGAGAACCCATGGGAAGAGATGATCTCACCTATGAACGTATTTACACCACTTTCATAGGTGATATCATCTGTTCCCATGGGTTACAGATGAAAATGAAATCAGAAACTTGCTTGAAGTCAACCTTTTCAGAAATCTTTGGCAAAAAGGGAGATAGGTCTATAATTCTTCATGTCAGATGGGTTAAGTGAAGCTTTCTTAAGCAAAGGAATGATGTAGGAAAGTATCCCAATACTGAGTGAAGCATTGACTATGTGCAGGATGGCAGGTCAAATTGTAGGTGAGATAGACTGGAGAAGGGTGGTTAGAAAAGGGTTCAGAGGACATATCGCTGGACGACTACATTGAAGAAGCATGGTGACTTCTTTCTCTTTGAGAGTAAATTCAATGGTGCTCCAGTGTCCAGATGAGGTAAAACCCCTTTGGGAGGATCAGAGAATTGCACACTAATGGCTGCAATTTTCTTCAGTAAAGAAAGTTGCAAAGTCATCAGAAAAGAGGGAGGTAACTGATGGCGGAAGAGGAGGGTTCAGGAGATTCTTCAAAGTAGAATACAGTTTCCTACTGTCTGAGGCATTGTCCACCTTTTCTTGGAAGACCCCCTTTTTTACCGCTGTGACTAGAAGAAAAGGCAGATATCAGAGGCTGATAGTTACCAAGATCATTTGCATCTCTGGATTCATGCAGTTTTCTCTCAGCAGTATCCTCAGTCCTGCCAAATATTTCTTCTTTTTGATTTTTCCCTACCAACCTGTTGTATATCCTGTGATTGACGAACCAGTTGATGGGACTTGTGATCCCATATACTGAGGATGTGACACAGGCCTGAACATCTGTGGTTGTTGGATGTCCAGCCATATCCCTGTAACTTAACTAGCAGAGTTGGTGGTACTAAGACCACCACAGTTATTGGTTCTGTGTAGGCAGCACATCTACTACTAAATACATACTTGACCTGAACTTTAAATCTTTTTCGATAAATAATTAAATCAACTTTGAAGTGAAAAGATTGGGACTGCTTTAAATGCAATATATCCAAGAGAGAATAAACATATTACTTTAATGCACCAGTCTATCTTAATTTGCCAGCATGAAAGAGCTCTTTGACACAGTTCCCTGGAGTTCCAGTCCTGACACCTATACCCCTAATATCACCCATACCCAGCCATCTCCAGAACAGTCGACTCTTAGGAATGCATCAGGGCTGATTCCGGCATGGATCCAGTGTCCACCAAACCTGGACCAGACCCATTTCAGGGTCAACTGCCATCTGGGTCTCTGACAGCTCTCAGTTATTGATACAGCACCACTTCCGTCTCCACATTCAGCAGTGTAGCCTCGACTGTGGATGACTGGCAGAGGCATGCAAGTGCAAAAGGCTGAGTTAATTTCAGCAGCGGAAATGAAGTTGCATTGAGTGACATGAAACTGAGTTCAGTGACATTAGATTAAACTGAAATAGATTGAATTGGATGAGGACTCACTACTCGGCCAAAGGGAAAGAGCACAGACCCTGAAGACGTTTTCATGATGTTGCTGTTGGTGTTTCACATTTGTTGTTTTTTAATGACATGCCGCTGGTAGAAAAATGAAGATTTCTCATTTTGTCATTGTCACATCAGATCACAACTCAGTTGCCAACTCATTACAGCTAATGCAATCACCAAAGCAAACAGCAACAGCAACCATACCAAAACAACAACAAAAGCAACTGTGGTAAATGTGAAGTGATGAGAAAGAGTGCAAGATGAAACTGAGCCCTGGGGGAAGGCAGGTGGCAATGTGCGAGCAGTCGCTCAGACTGGTACCCCGCCGGCTAGTACACCCTCCAACTGGCAGCAAATAAGGCTGTGTGTGTGTGTGTGTGTGTGTGTGTGTGTGTGTGTGTGTGTGTGTGTGTGAGAGAGAGAAAGAGGAATAATGTGTGTGTGTGTGAGAGAGAGAGAGAGAGAGAGAGAGAAAGAAAGAAAGAAAGAAAGAGAGAGAGTGTGTGTGTGTTATTGTCAGGGAGTGTGTCTATGTGTAAGTGGGTTTGTGTGTGTGTCGGTGTCTGTGTGCGTGGTGTGTGAGGCCTGCTGCCACCAAGCTGCCATGAGCTATCATGCCAGCCGCAAATGAGATGTGAAGCCGGGCACCGCGCTCCCCGCGCTCCCCATGGCTCCTGCAGCTCGCTGCTCCGTGGCTTGACAGGTGCAGACAGGCTCAGGCTGTGGCCCTACAGGTAGGCTAGAGGACGGAGGGATATGATAGGCCCTTTTTCATATTTCACAATCTGTTAAGTGCATTTGGTAGTCTTTTTAGTTTAGCATTGTTTTTTATTTCTTTTATATCATCCCCGCTGCTCACCGCTTTTGATCTGCTGCTGGACTTTCTATGCCCACACCCTCCCTCCCTCTTTACAGGTCAGGTGATAGAAGCCTTTATTTGTATGGCTGTGATGTTGTTGCTAACGCCATGGCACAAGAAAAGAAGTAAACGGTAAAACAGAAGGAGGAACTGTATAGCTCATTAAAAGAGGATTCCCCAAGGTTTCATAAAAACTGACAACATGAGATAGAAATGGCCCAAAACACTAGGGATGTGGACAAACTGCACAGAGGAAATTTGAAAAATCTCACATGTGCTTCCTGTCTCACTTTCTCTGTCCTCTTTTCTCTGTTGGGCTACTGGGTTCATGCCATTCTCCTTCCACACCTCCCTCACTTTCCTCTCTCTCTCTCTCTCCATACTATGACTGATCTCTTGCGTCCTCTACACAAATAATAATTTATCTCACCTCTGTCCAAACCCCCCCCCCCCCCCCACGCCTGTCACCCAAATCCCGAGAGTGTCCACGGAACGACTGAATAAATATGAGTCCTCCTTCCTCTCTTTTCTCCACCCACCACCTCGATTTCCCTCGTTTCTTCCACTCTTTCCTGGAGTCGATGGTGCATGACATCTGATGAAGGATAATTATGCACCACCACTGGGGAGGATCACCACGGAGAAGAGATGACAGAGAAGACGAGGGGAGAGAGGGAGAGACAGAGAGAGTCAGAGGGGGGAGAGAGAGAGGGAGTGAGGGAGGGAGAGAAAGAAATCTCGACAGATGGAGACACGTAAAGAGGTCATGGAATAACTCTAATGAGAGATATTTAAAGGGAGAGAATGGCTTCCCAGAGGTGATTCTAAGGCTGACAGAAAGAAGGGAGGAGGGAGAGAGAGAAGACATTACAGGAAGAGCAGAGAAAGAGACTGATGAGGGGCAAAAGCAAATGTTTTTATATATCTGTTTGTTCGACGACAAGAAATAGCAGAATAATCTAATTGGAAATTGTATTTCTTTACTGATCTGAAAGTAGCCTGCATAAGCCTGCATAAGTAACTTGCAGGCGGTGCGTCAATACAGGGCGCTAGGGCGCCGCCCCTCTTAAAATGTTGAGATAAAAAAAATGAATAAAAAAAAAATCATTATATACCAAATAATTAAAATAAGAAATGTACCGTGTTAATGCGTTACATGTGTTTGGGAGACCGTAAGCCCTTGTCAACAACCACTTAAATGTGACCAAATATAATATATTGCCATTCGTTATCACTGAGAAAAGCCCCTCCTCCCTGGTGGGGCGCCGGCCAAATACTTTTCACAGTCATTTAAGCAAGGACAGCTTCTCATTGGCGGATGAAAGTTCGATCCTGGGGCGCAAGTCATTGCGCCCTAACCAATGACATTGTTTCCTATCGTTTCTTATTTCAACGCGATTGGACTATTCGGCGAATCAGAGACCAGAAATTATGATGTGATGTCATTCCCATCACATAAGCATATCGGAGAGCACCATAGCTAGCAGACACGTTGGTTTGTGAATATGGCGACACCGGTGACTGAAAACTCTGTGGTATCCTTATGTGAAACACCGTTTAATCGACGATTAGATGTTCACAAGAGGAGAGTGAAAGACTTGGGATCCGAACGGATATAAACATTCAGCAGCAGACCACAGGAGCTTCTCGTCAAACCTGTAGGCTATGCTAAGCAGAGTTGGTTAGCTGGTTGTTCACAGCTGGTTGTTCAGAGCACTGTGTTTTCATGAAATAAAAATAATATATTCTACTCAAAACCTCTCTTGTGTGTTTTTTTTCCTTCTCATTGTGGAGTGCTATTTAAACCGCACTGCCCAACTGCGCCCCCCCCAAATGAATCACCAGCCGCCACTGCTCTCTGAACTGCTGCGGCTCACACACACGTGTGGGGTCCACACCGCCAGCGTTAATGATGTGACACTGCTGCTGTGGTGCTGGTGCTGCTGTGGCCAGCCCTGATTATCAAACATATCTCTTCACTGTCCATCTTTGCTGAGGACTGCGTGCCTCACGCGTGAAATAGGCTCCACGCCAAAACTCTAGATGACACGCCGCTGCAGCGAGGCCCCGAGCCGCGCCCCAGATGAGTTCTATGGCTGCTCTGACCTGGTAACCATGGGCGCCAAAATGAGGACACGAGGTTCCGCAACTGTCATGCACAGGTGAGGTTGAGCTGTGTGGCACAGGCCTTAAAGGACCCATCGTATGCCCATTTTACCACAAGTTGATATGGTTCCTTGGGGTCTTAATGAAATGTCTGTAACATATTTAGGTCATTATTAATGGCATCCTTTTTACCCTGCCAAACACAGCCATTCTGTCAGCGAGCTGTTTTGAGCTCTTATGCCTCTTGAGCCAGCTAACCCCTCCTCCCCCCTCCTCTACGGTTTTGGGCTAATCATTCTAACCTTTTAGTTTTTAGCTACTCATTCTTACCAAGTTTAGTTTTGTAAAATATGGCGACTGGATACGAGATTGTTCAGACCCTGAACAAGAAGAGGCTCCCAAAACAGTTCGAGAATTTAGGGTACAACAGGACGTTTCTGAATGGTAAGTACACTTTGTCACTTCACTTGTTTTTACTTTGGCTAAGGTCATACGGTCTAGTCGGTGACGAGAACATCGCAATGCTAGATAATAGTGTGTGCATGTACGAGTATGTCACAAATACAGTGTGTTTATGTAAGTTACTGTTTGTGAAAAGTGTTTATGTAAATGCAAGTAACGGGAACGCCATTATGCCTGCTACACGAGTAAAGCTCCAGCTGGAAAGTAAAATGTTATCTGACAACAGTAATGGACCAAGCAGGTTGTAGTGGCTAAAGTTCCCTTCTTGTTATCAGGAATTCATTTTCAACATATTCATTCACTTAACCACTCTAGACGGAAAGAACGAGTCTCTACGCGTGTTTAGTGCGTTTAACAACGGTAGAAAACAGTGTTTTCGCTGTCCTTACTGAATACTGAACAATGAAATAAATGGCAGTTCTTATACATTCCATCAATGCGCGAGCAGACTACGTCGTAGCTCACTACCACGCGCACTCCAAAGCAACTCTTTTGTCCCATGCATATCTGGTTATTCTAAGCATTGCATGTACACTAAACATATATTAAACTGAAATGCAAAACTATAAAATACAATTATGCAATCATTATAATGAGCAATCACTAAATATGAATCTAAACAAAATAATATCTTAATCTGAGTCTAAATTACAATGTGGAAAATGGCACTAACACAGATGTAGAACATAACGTAACGTGTTTACCTCCGTTTATTAGCGTTCAAACATTGTTTTCTCATTATATCGTTGTATTTGTCAACTTGTGTCTGTAATTGTAACACAACATTCAAATACACTTCACCTGCAATGTTGTCACTTTTTAAAACCCTTTATCTATACAGGCGTAATTGTGCCAAGTGTGAGCAAATGCCTACAGAGCCTGAGAATGGATGCTGCAGGGAGATGCCACAGGTAAAATTATTTGTGAATGACATGGTAATTATGCAGTCATCTTGTTTTATATTCCATGATACTTACACTTTCAATATTCAAGGTAACAAGAAGACTACTGCAGCTTCCAAACCATCCAACATGCATCATCCGGGACTTTTAGCTGTGTGATTGAATGTGTTCTCACTACAGAATGCATTCAACATCTATAGAGCAGACTATGGGCCTTATGTCTAAGGGGAATATATCAGTAAGTCGTTTTGTTTTTTATGCATATGAGTCATCAGTGATTTCTGCAATACAAATATAACTGGGGAAGAAAATACAATAAATTCATCTTCCCTCTGTCTTACTTTGCTTACTGCTCATCTTGCATGTGTCAACTGTTGACATGTTACATACCAAAACTGTTTCTATAGACTTGCTTCAAAGAATGCCACAGAGCTTTTTAAACATAGTTATTAAATGTACTGGCTAGTACATGGGTAATAAATACAAAAAAGACCAATTATAATAAAAACATTGATTACAAAATCACAATTTGTGCCATCAGTAGCCATACTGTTAACAAAGGAAGACTCAATAGATGTGTGTCACCATTTATTCTCTAAATACAATGTAAACTTTGCTCAGACGTTACAGGTATTTGGTGTACAGAAGCTTTGTTAGCAGGTCTTGGGGCTTTCTGGGACGGAGAATCTGGGTGGTCCTGCTCTTCTGCTCCAGATGGTGCTTTGGAGGATCTGTCTGACAGGCCACATGATGTAGCCTAGGACACTGTTCAGATGTTCTTCCTTAACCACAAGAGCAGCAATGTTATTCATGTTTTTTCCTGAATGTAATAAAAGGAAAATACTCCATACTGTAAATAAAATGTCATCTCACTGACCATTATCCTTGCACTGCAATGCATGAAACATGAACTAAAAGCCAATACATCTCTAGCATTTGAAGAAGTGTTGTATTCCATTACACCTAATATCAGTTTCACAACACAGAAAAGTAGGTACAATAACATTGGCATACTACCAACCCGGCATTTTTCTCATAAATCATTATGAAATAATCATACAGTGAACAGTATTTTTAACTTGTGCTGTACTATACACAAAACCCTCAAATGCCCCACATTGACAAACTGTTTTGGTAACTGCAGGTGAGTCTAAGCTGCTTATCAAGTCGTTTATGAATGATGCCTTTTTGGTACGAGAATTCTCTAACCTTAACAACGGGAATCATAAATTTTAGGGATACATTATTATCTGTTGGTTATTAGCTATGATACTGCCTTGAGCAATCTAATAGCTATCTAATAGCTAGCGAGCTGTTTACGGCCACAACCCACACAAAGTTCTAAATGCCCGTGATATGTTGTGCTGTTGGACGTGACAACAGACGCCAAAGAAACCTAGATGTACAATTGATACAATCGTGAATAATTGCTGTGTCTTCTCTCTGCAGCTAAACTCTCCTGAGCAAGCTAGAGTGCTAATAGCTAGCGAGCTGTATAGCTCTTTTCTATGGGCTTTAGCTACAACTCGTTAGCCCATATTGACACTCTTGCTTGCTCAGGAGATAAGACACAGCACTTATTCACGATTGTATCAATTAACCACCACTAAAATAACACGGTTCATAAATCGCTGTTTGAATTAGTCCCCCTACAACATGCTGACGTCGTTAACCACCACACTGAATGGGCAAGTAACAGAATTATTTTTAAAAATACTTACATTGCCCTCGCCTGAAGTTCATTCAGGGACATTGCCTTCAAATATGAATTCAATCCATTTCGCTCGTGTCTTCTGAGGCTGGAACGTGATGTAGAGATCTGGCCAGCCCACCACAGCGCATCTTGAGTACTTAGCTTGCTTCATGCTGCTAGCTAGCTAGCTATTCAAAGTATGAGCTTTGCAATAATGGCTTGCGCTCTGGCAAATATGTAATGAGTGTGTGGGGGGGTGGGCCAAGGCCATGTAGGGAACCTCCCAATGTGTTGTGACAGGCCAACACACGGGAATCTCATTCGCAGACTCAATCATGACGTTTCTGACCATAACAAAGATCCAGGAACCATAACAAAGATCGCCAATGGTTTTTTTCCAGCGTTTTTGGGTTGGTAGACACGCCAGATACCCAAATGAACGTGTAGAAGCACTAAAAAAGTGGAATTTTCATAATATGGCCCCTTTAAGACCGGCCTGAACCGGCTTGGACTTGCGTGAACTGCTCTGTAGCAACCTCTTCAGGCACGCTGTGTAATTGACCAGGAGCTGACCTCACCTTACATCACATCAGCCTGTCAGTGTGTCATTGCAGCTGTAGGAATGTGTGTGTTTGCTCTCTCTCTCTCTCGCACACACACACACACACACACACACACCTACATACACACACTCAAACGCATACTCTCTCTTTCTTTCTCTGCAGTGCATTGGTGAGTCTCTCCATATGACTACAGGGTCATGTTGGGGTGTTGGAGTTAATGATTATCTATCAGTGTAGAGGGAGGGAGAAAATATCCTGTGGCTTTGTGCTGATTGTGTATTTTCATTCCTTTTATTAAATTTGTCTGCATTCTTATATTGCTTTCTTTGTGTCTTCTTTCTCTCTCTCTCTCTATCTCTCTCTCTCACACACACACACACACACACACACACACACACACACACACAATCCCTTATTTGCTCAGTTCATCTACCTTTTACGCACATTGGGGTGTTGCCATCTAGCGGTTCAAAAGGGAAAGGCAAAAGAAAATAAGTTCAGCATCCTTTTAGATTTGGGAACAAAACAATATCTTTCTACAACAAAGTCACAGATAGAAAAAAGTCAGTAGTGTTTGAATGGCCTTTTCCGTGTAGAGAGGAGTCATATGGAGCAGTAAACAAAATAGTCTTCAGTAGTTTATCACAGAATTCTCACAGTAACGAAAACCACCTGTATATCTCAGTTAGGCTACAGATGCACAGAACTACCTTCAAAAATGTTGTTTTTATATATCTGTTTGTTCGACGACAAGAAATAGCAGAATAATCTGGAAATTCTATTTCTTTACTGACCTGAAAGTAGCCTGCATAAGTAACTTGCAGGCCTACAATTTGACGAACACATGCTAATTTATTTATGAGAAATTTGAATAAATATAGGTCTGTGTCAGTTATGCTACAGGTTGCGATGCTCTTCCATGTCCCTTCTGTTTCTAAGCAGCACCCAGTGTTGAGACCATCATTTCGCTTAGTGCTGATCGCGCGCACTTAGGGGGTGTGTTCAAGCTCATTCCGTTCCTTCTTCGCTGGAAATTCTCTCCGTTCAATCACATAAGAGCATTTGTGCAGCGGTTCCGCGCAGAGCGGCAGAGACAGTCGCGACTTACTGAGCTCTACGTGAACCGTGGCCGAATCTAGACTTGAACAAAGTATGTAGGCTCACAGGAATCTACTGGAAAGAGGCAAACCGGAGCTGGGTTTCAATGGGAAACCTGATGGGCAGTTTGAGGTACAAGGAGCCAAGCACCATAGAGGAATGCGATTCGACATGGGAGACGGACTCAGAGAGCGACGAGCATCAGGGAGAGGAGGACAGCGGTATCTCCGAGTCCATCAGCCTCTCAGATTCCGGAAAATGTGCCGAGTTGCCGGAAGCCTCTCAGCAGGTAGTAACGATTGTCCCTTTATGACTCCTCGTAGTAGGCTATTTCAAATTGAAACGGGGAGCCGCGTAAGACACAATAACACAGAACACACCGCTGTGTGCGTTGTAACCTCGAAGTGGAGATGTCAAGGAGGTGGAAGGGGGCGCAGTCATTGGAGGCTGTGGGGTATTGTCTTGTATTGTACGTTAACTATTTTCACCTCATAACGTAGTCATAGCACGAGTTACATAAAACAACAGTCAAGGGAGGCGAATATATTCTTCCCGATGTAGTGCTAGGACATCATCTGAAAAAAAACCTTCCTGAACAGTAGCCCATGACTCATCTTGTCTAAGCCAAATATTGTCGCGTGCATCGGCGAGGGTTGCTTCTTGTGTCGGCAGCTGGGCTTTGATGGAAATGTCATTACGGTAATACAGCCCGCTGTGAATCCAGTTCAGCGCTGGATTTTTGGATTTCTTAGATCAGTCACGCGTTTGCATCAGGCACCAAAGCTATAAGCAGAACCAATTCCCTCAATTTTTTTCAATCTCACTGTTGTATTGAATTATGTGCCAGACCGGTGCTTTGATGTTGTGGTAGGCTATTTGGGTTTTTGTTAAATGCCAAGAAGAAGATTTGAATGAATTTGCTATTTCAGTGTTTTATTCACCCCTCTCTTTCCTACAGTCTTCATCCTTTCCTTCCTGTTCTGAAGATATGATTTGCTCAAATGAATATAACACACACACAAATCCCGTTTTGGAGTAACTGTGACTATGACCTGATAAAGGTGACCCAGTTCCTCAGTTGGAGTATGCTCTGTTCCCGCTCCATCAATGAGTAGAGATGTGCTGGATTATCATTTCAACAAAAGCCAGGCGTGGATGGCTCTTATTCTAGCTTTGCCTCTTCATGTTTTACAATGAGATTCAAGTCAGCCCCCCCCCCCCCCCCCCATCACCACTTAGTCACTGACATGCAGGTAGATAATTAGACCGACCCCACACATTTGACAAGTGATCCGCCTGTCAAGCCAAGCCAAGTCACGCAGAAGACACTTGGCCTGATGTTTAGAAGAAGTGATGTGTGTGAATGACTTCATATAGTAGTTCTATGTGGCAGTTTGCCATTTTCTCTCTCTCTCTCTCTCTCTCTCTCTCTCTCTCTCTCTGTCAACCTCAAACCACAAACATTACAGAATGGGCATGAATTAGTAACTAGAGTGAGGCCGCACCAGGCTTCTGCTGGTAGTGGCTCTCTACTGGAGCGTCCCCAAGCTGAAGAAGCCTCTGGGTGAAACTCTGAGGAGGGCCTTGGCTGCTTGTTGGTGGCTTTGCAGGTGAGTAGACGCCATCCATTCATGTGTTAACGGATTCCCTCTTTCTCTCTCTCTCTCTCTCTCTCTCTCTCGCTCTCTTCTGCAGATGGTGGTTGAGATGTTGGAGTCGTCCGCCAAGATAAAGAGAAGCTTTTACGCAGCCAAGGACCTCTACAAGTACCGCCATAGCTACCCGGTAATCCCTCAGCCTCTCTCTCTGACTTTTTTTCTTACTCATCCTTTTTTCTCCCTTTCTCTAATTCGCATCCGCTTTCTCTCATCCCTCTTTTCTCTCTGTGGTTGTCATTTTGTGGGTTTCCCTCATCTCTATTCCTTCCTTTTGTCATTCTCTCGCTCTCTCTCATTCCATCTCATTCCCCGCTTTCTTTCTCACTGACGACTCCTCCCGTCTCTCTGATTTTCCCCATTATTCTCTCTCTTTCTCTCTCTCCCTCCTTCCGTCTCTCTCATTATCTTTCCCCCTTTCTCATCCTCTCATCTTCAAAGAGGCTGATGCATCATTGCATATGATGTTGTTTTAAGCGGTTGACTACTAGCCCCTGGCGATTTACATCACAGATAATATTCATACCCTGTAACTACATGTTTTGGCTAACGGTTATGAAGCGTGTGTGTGAATGTGTGTTCTTACAAATGTGTGTGTGTGTCTTTGTATGTGTGTTTGTGTGTATGTGAGCATTCATGTTCCTGTGTGTGTGTGTGTGTGTGTGTGTGTGTGTGTGTGTGAGTGTGTGTGGAATGTCAGTGAGATTGGTGATGAGCCTTCCCTTGTGCATGGGCTGACTCAGTGCTGAGGGTGTGAGTGTGATGGGGAGAGGAAGGGAAGAGAGGGGAACAGATCGCTTTATGTAGCTGTGGCTCTCTCAGTGACAGATGTGTTGCCTTCAGTCATAGGCTTTCTGTTTGAATTCATGTGGAGTTTCTCATAGCTGTGGGGTCTGACAGTCTCTCCTTCTCTTCCCCGCCTCTCTTGCCTCTTTTTGCTTCTGCTGTCTCCTCCTCTCTTTCTTTCTTTTTCTTTCTCTCTCCTTCTCTCCATCTTTTTCCTGCTCGTTCTATTTCCTGCTTCCTCACCGCGTTCCTCTCTCTTCTCCCCACAGAACTACAAAGAACCACGGAGGCCCAATGAGTACCGCAATTTGAGGTTCTACCTTAACAAGATCCCCCTCGTTCCCGACGGTGAGTGCAGAGGGACAGAGTGCACAAGTTCAAAGCAGCCTTTTTAATTTTTTTTATTTATGTTGTTTTGCTGTGCTTGCAATGCTTTCTGCAGAGTGGCAACATTCTTCAGTCCTGCTCTCCGTACAACGTCTTTGAGCTCTTATGAGTGTGCTACACAGAACTGACCTGGGGACAGATGCCGCATTGAGATTTGTCACGAAAGCGCTCCTTTCTCACGAAACATCCTTTGTCTAACTGCCATGTCTTATTGGTCCACCTAATACTCCCCTCTTACAGATGTGTGTGTGTGTGTTTTCTGAAGCAGTAATTGATGCATTTGCTGCTTGGGAGAACCTGGGAATGCTCGCTAATGTGTGAAATGCGCTCTGTTGGCTGGGTTTGTTGCTTTTTGAATACCTCTGTTGCCTTAGTAGGGGCCTGGGATCTATGTTGGTACCATCTTTGTTTGTTTAGATATGAAACCTGCGTGTGTGTGTGCGTGCGTGCGTGTGTGTGTGCGTGCGTGCGTGCGTGCGTGCGTGCGTGTGTGTGTGTGTGTGTGTGCGTGTGTGTGTGTGTATGGGAGTGGGTGGTGAGGTTGGTGGGTCGGAAAGGGTTGCAGGAAACAGGCACGTCTATCGATCTGCGTTTGTGCCGAGGGGTTCTTAACCCCGGTCCCTCAGCATGGTCAACTGACGCACTTCCTTATGACCCTGTGACATCAGCAGCATGACCCTTGACCCCCTTGACTCTCTTGGGCACCCTGGCCCAATGCTGATTCTTCACTAGAGAAAAACACTTACATTTTGTGTACATAGTGCAGTCATGCATACTATAAAAACAGAAATTGATTTAGATACTCTGAAGTACATACATTCCTTCTCTTTTACATACATGCTTGCATGCACACATACACAAAACCATTCACACACACACACGCACGCACGCACGCACGCACGCACGCACGCACGCACGCACGCACACACACACACACACACACACACACGCACGCAGGTTTTAATTTTAATCAGCGATGTGGCAGTGAAAAAATATAACATTGAATGCAGAAAGCACTTAATGCATAAATACCTTATGCATCTGTCTCATACTATTAATACCTCTTCTGTTTGGGTTACACACGCATTACTGTCCTCCTATAGAGCATCACTGCTACACACACACACACACACACACACGCACACACACACACACACACATTTGCACTGCTTTCCCTTGGCTGCAGAGACTAATACCTCATTCCCACTCACTGAAAGCCATTTATTTATCGCTATTTTACTGTTATAGTGTCACGTGGGAATGATAGCAAAACTGTGTTTTTCACACTTTGACATGTTGTGCTCTGTCTCTGTGCACAGACAGCCTGCGCAGTTAAAACCCCGTTTTGTTCTGTTTTCATTTTTTAGTCCTTTTGTAATCTTTTCCATTCAAAAACCTGTCTGTTGCTTCCTTTTCTCAGTATACCATGTGGTTTGTTTGAAAGAAACGGCGTGTCTTTTCCTTATGAATTCCCTTTCACATCATTTTCCATCGAAGTCAAGGAAAAGTTGTAAGAAAAGGACGTAGGACATAATTCTTTCTGACTCTCCGACTGCAGCTTTCGACCAGCTCTTATCATGGCTACCCTTTAGACACTTCTGGGTCATTTCACTCAGTTAGTAACCTTCCTAAGCAAAAAAGACTATTCCACCGCAGCTATATACTTCATCTCACTCGGGGTTTGCAATTCGAAATGCGTTCCACTGTCCCTGTGCAAGCCTGAGAGAGAGGGAGAGGGAGAGGGAGAGGGAGAGAGGGAGCCGTATTGATTTGCTCAGTAGAGGTCATGTTTGAGGAAGGGAATTAGATGGATTAAGAGGTGATTTGTTGGGCAAACATCAGCCTTCAACTGCAGTAGTTTGACAGACTGGGTGTGAGGCTCGGGCAGGATAGTTTTGTTTTCTCTCGTCTTTCTCTCTCTCTATTTCTCTCTCTCTCTCTCTCTGTGTTACTTCTCACAGTTTGACACACGTGAACAATTAAACCCGTTAGCACAATTAACACACACACTGTGTTATCACACTGCCGCTGTAAGCAGCCATATATGCATAAATGAATACATCATATTCAAAATAACCTTGAGCGTATATAAGTAAATCACACAGACACACACACATAGTCATACTCACATGCACACACACACACACATCAGCATTTCGTATACGTTGTATTTGCATGCCTTCTGGTCCTGGTGGGTGTTTTTGTGTAGTAACTGATGATCTGTAAGTGCTCCCTCCTACCCTATGTATGGTGAGATAGCCCCAAGGTCAACCATTTCCCTCTTCCAGCCTTGTAGAACCTCGTGGGGGACGTATACTGTGTTACATTATTCATCCATCCCTGCATGAGTGGACTGCTTCCTTTGCATTAAGGCAATTCATTCTGCTGGAGCTGTGCCACGGGCGCAGTGTGACCCTCGCGGGGTCCCTTATCCATATCCCAGGGAGCACTTAAGGCTTATTGACACGTGACCTCTGTCTGTCTCCACAGGCATCTATGTGGAGGAGATTCTCAATAAGTGGCGCGGTGACTACGAGAAGCTGGAACACAATCACACGTACATCCAGTGGTGAGACTGCTCCTTTGGTAGATTCACCATGTTCAGTTTCTATTATGTTCTCTTCCATGTGTTTTTCTGCCAGTTTATGTATTCAGTGGTGACTGATTTCGTATGATGCCAATTTTTTTATATGGTGTGTGTCACCTCTATTCCATTTCTATTCTATTCTATTCTTTAAAAGTTCTATTCTATTTTATCACATAAGTTTCAGTAGTTTGACTCTAAACTTTGTACCGTCATAGTGACCATAGTAGTGAGTCATGTATTCTACATATTCTAAACTGAGCTCCTTAAATGGCAGTGATGTGGTGGCATGGTAGAGGCAATGGGGCCAGCCTGAGGCTTTTCCTCGGGTCTTAAGGGAAACCTCTGGATTTTCCAACCTGGGCCCTATTTTTAGATCTTTTTGGGTATAAGTTTTTTCTAGGGACAATTATAATTAATTATAAATAATCCAGTATTGAGTTAGAACACTAAAACTGGCAACTGCAAAACGGCTATACAATGCAATTGCCACTGACAGGCTCATGAATGTTGTTATATGGGTCTGGCAACTTGGAAAGGATCCATACAGAGATACACCTGTGTCTGTTTACCACTCTGATGTTGCGTCTTTAGTTTAACTGGGCGTGGATATTAAGTAAATAACATGAAATGTTAGCAATTCCTGGAATTTCTAAATCATATCCTTGAAATATCCTTTAAAATATCAGCTGCTAAACAGAAGAAGTTCATAGCACTAGAATGGTCTGAAGGGAAAAAATCACTTGGTCAATAGAAGATTTATGTTACACACTGGCAACATCTATGAAAATGTTAAGGGTTGGAAATTAATGAAGAAATATAAATTAATGAAGAAACATTTTTTTTAAAACAAGTGTAAGAACGGTGGCCGTTTGTCTGAACCCCCAGCTCCACTGGCCTTAACCCCCAGCTCCACTGGCTTTAACCCCCAGCTCCACGCATGCTATCTGGGCAGCCTCAGAGATGGAAACAGAACAAGTCTGAGTTTCACCCCATAGTGGAAGTGCCATGTATGTGGCGGTGGCAGGCTGTTGCCTTGGCTTGATGAAGGGAGAAAGGGAATGTTTTGGCCCCTCGAGGGAGGAGAGGCGAGGAGGTGTTGAGAGGAGAGAACAAGTGCTGAAAACACAGGCTGGCACATATGCTGCCAATTCAAGCCCCAGCCTGCCCCCCACAGCGCCTCCAACTTATTAGCACTCAACCCTCTCTCCCTCTCTCTCTCTCTCTCTCTCTCTCTCTCTCTCTCTCCCTCTCTCCCTCCCCCTCTCTCTCCTCCTCCTGTTGGTTTGTTCACACTCTCCCCCCCGACACACATCCCAAACACCCACCTCTCACTTCTCCCTGTCTCTCACCCATCCCTCCCTCTCTTTCTCTCTCTCTCTCTTTCTCTCTCTTTCTCTCTTTTTTTTCTGTCAGTTTGCTGTCTCTCCCTCCTCTGTGGTGAGCATTGAGCAGCATTAGCATAATGGCAATTAGCAAGTTTTAAAACACGAGGCGAGCGCCGCGCAGACGGATCGCTGGCATGCCTCTCCTCGCCTGTCCGCTCCTCTGCTGAGCTGATCCGATCCGATCGGGCAGCGTAAGCGGGCGGGCGGGCAGCCGGGCAGGCAGGCAGGCAGGGAAGAATGCCCAGTGGATCGGGCAGACGTCCAGAACCACAAGCCCAGAGAGACAGCAGGGGAGATCGGGAGGGACGGGAGGAGGATCTGAATAAATGAGAGAGGGCAAAACAGATGGACTGGAAGCAAAGCACTACAGAGAGAGGAGTTGAGGAGTGAGTGAGTGAGGGAGTGAGTGTGTGGTTTAGGAGGGGAGATGGGTGATTAGAGAGAGGTGAGGACTGCATGTTTGATTTCGTAGGTGCCAGTGGTTTAGAAACAATGCAGAGTCACTTCTACTCATGATGAATATTACCATTGAAAAGATTGTTCACGTAAGGCTGATCTAAGGTCTACTATAACAAAACGTGTGTGTGTGTGTGTGTGTGTGTGTGTGTGTGTGTGTGTGTGTGTGTGTGTGTGTGTGTGTGTGTGTGTGTGTGTGTGTGTGCGCGCGCACAATTTCATTTTCCATGAATACAGGACTTTGTGTGAAGGGTTATGTAAAGTAAATGACCTCAGACGATGGGTTAGGCTATTTAAAACTTTATATGATGGGCTAGTTTATGTAGGACCAAAGGGGGAGAGAGAATGTGTAGGAGAGACAGAGGAAGAGAATGGAGTGAAAAAGGCCTTAAAGAAAGAGAAAGAGAGAGACAAGCAAAACGAGAGGCCACTGAGTTCACTTCGTGCCAAAAGCAAAGCTGCCAACAGATGCTTTACATCCCGCTCTCCTCTCTTCTCCTTTCCTCTTCTCTTCTCTTTCTCACTCCTCACTCCCTTCCTCCCCCCATCCTATGGGTGTCCTAGTCAAAGTCACGGCTCTGGGCTCAGGCTGGATTTATTAGAGGTTACAGCCCCGCCATCACTGAACTCACCGTCTGGAACCAGAGCAAAGGGCCAGCATAAGTCACGCAGCCACTCAGGGCAAACGTGTGTGTGTGTGTGTGTGTGTGTGTGTGAGAGAGAGAGTTTGTGAATGCACACCCTTTATAGAGTATGCGTGTGTGTGTCTGTGTGTTTGTGATAGAGAGAAGGTGTGTGTGTGTGTGTTTGCGCGTGTGTGTGTGTGTTCGCGCGTGTGTGTGTGTGTGTGTGTGTGTGTGTGTGTGTGTGTGTGTGTGTGTGTGTGTGTGTGTGTGTGTGTGTGTGTGTGTGTGTGTGTGTGTGTGTGTGTGTGTGTGTGTGTGTGTGTGTGTGTGTGTGTTGGCATGCCATTAAACAAGGTAATGAGCTGCCTTCTTCTCTACCCAGCTCTCTATCCCTTACTTGTCATTCTGTCTGCGCCACGCTGGCTGGTTCCAGAGCAGTGAAATATAAAAAGTTAAGGTGAAGTGTATGTGACAACTGTATTGCAGAGTTGTGATTTTATTCGGTCAAGTCTAGTAGATGCCTCTTCATCTGTTATCTCTCTGATGTTATGAACTGTGATGTGGTTTGCCTTGAGCTATACTTTCCAATCGACACTTTGAAAACCAGGCCTCAAGAAGAAGGTGTCAGATTGTCACCAGTGAAATATTTACATGTGTTCATTCAAAACGTACTCTCTGTCCCTGTCCCTGTCTCCCTTCTCACTCTGTCTGTCTGCCATCCTCTTCATCTCACCCTGTCTGTGTGCCATCCTCTTCATCTCACCCTGTCTGTGTGCCATCCTCTTCATCTCACCCTGTCTGTTTCATCTCACATCTCACTTTCTGTCTCACACTCCTGCACTTACTTCTCTTTCCAACTTTTTTGTGTTCCCTTTTGTCTTTCTCTAACTATTCCCCTCTCTCCTGCTCCCTCTTCATCTCTGTGCTTCTCTCTCCCTCTCTCACTCTCACACGCTCTCTCTCTTTCTCTCACACGCTGTCTCTCACACACTCTCTCTGTCTCTGCCTCGTTCTCAGGCTGTTTCCGCTGAGGGAACAGGGGCTTAACTTCTTCGCTCAAGAACTCACTCAGGACGAGATCAAGGTAGATTCTGCTAATGGCTCGGGAAAGCAGCCCTCAGCAAAAGTTCCCTCTTTCCCCTGTACACACACACACACACACACACACACACACACACACACACACACACACACACACACACACACACACACACACACACACACACACACTGATCTCAGAACAGACAGTGACAGCAGGTGGCCCACTTCAGCTCCTGTGTGATGTGACGTGACATGTACGAACCTTGGTTAGGGTAAGGGGAGAACCTGGGATACAAACTGTGGTAAATGTAGGCACCCAGAGAGAACGACAAGTAACATGGCCACTTCATCAGTATCAACGACATAGCACAGTATGATATATAGACAGAGGTAGAGGTAGAAGGAGAGGTTGTATGGGAAGCATTTTGTGACGTGTGCCAGAGCTTGATGCAAAACTGTAGGATGAGGAATGTTTTAATTCAAGATCTGGACACGGGATCATTGCAGTAGTCTAGTTGCAAAGTAATACATGCGTAGATTATTTCCGGAATATGTCAGTTTTGAATGGATTATTTTGGGTTGTTTAAGTTTTAGGTGTATGTCTTCTTATTCCCTGTTATTCTTGATTGCAGGAATTCCAAAGCACAAGGGAAGCCAAGCGGCGTTTCCTGTTGGCTTACACCATCATGTTGGACTTTTTTGGGATCAAGCTCCTGGATAAAAATGGAAATGTGGATCGGGCCACAAACTGGCAGGACCGCTTCCAGCACCTGAACGAGTGAGTTGTGTATATATGTGTGTTGCAGGTGTTTGTGTGTGTGTGTGTGTGTGTGTGTGTGTGTGTGTGTGTGTGTGTGTGTGTGTGTGTGTGTGTGTGTGTGTGTGTGTGAGAGGGAGGGTTGGGATGCAGTATCTAAGAGATGCTTTACCTCCCCCATCCCTGTTGTCCCAAAGTCAGAGCAGTGACCCCAGCTCCACTGTCATGTGACTGTCCAATCACAGAGCTCTTAGGAAGTGGATCAGCCATAGCCAGAGCCCAGACAGAAAGAGAGATAAAGAGAGAAAGAAAGGTAGAGAGAGAGAAACAGAGATTGAGAGATAGAACATGTTAGACTGTAGAAGATGAAAATGACTGGAAAAGAGAGAATACAAAAGGAGGAGAGGAGAAGAGAGGAAGATGAGAGGAAGATGATCATAGAGTTGTCTCCAGTGCAGTGGGCCATAGCTACTTGAGGCGAGGGAGAGTGTGTGTGTGCGTGTGCGTGTGTGTCTGTGTTTGTGTATATATGTGTCAGTGCCTCAGGACAGGAGGACGCAGCCTCTTCCAGCTCAGCCATTGCTCATCTGCTGCCTGACTGAGAGGATGGCCATGCTGATGTGCTGAGTCTTCACTGGCTCTCCTTCACTATCCTCTCTTCTCATCTCCTCTCCACTCCTCTCCTTCACTATCCTCTCATCTCATCTCCTCTCCGCTAATCTCCTCTCTTCTCCTCTAATCTCCTCTCTTCTCCTTTTATCTCCTCTCAGCTAATCTCCTCTCTTCTCCTCTCATCTCCTCTCTTCTCCTTATATCGCCTCTCCTCTCCTCTCATATCTTCTCTTCTCTTCTCCTCTCTTCTCCTCTCCTCTCATTGTTTCTCTTCTCCTCTCCTCTCCCCTCCTCTCCACTCCTCTCCTCTCCTCTCCTCTCCTCTCCTCTCTTCTCCTTTAATCTCCTCTCATCTCTTCTCCTCTCTTCTCCTCTCTTCTCCTCTCCTCTCCTCTAATCTCCTCTCTTCTCCTCTCCTCTCCTCTAATCTCCTCTCTTCTCCTTTAATGTCCTCTCCTCTCCTCTCCTCTCCTCTCCTCTCCTCTCCTTTCCTTTCCTTTCCTTTCCTCTCCTCTCCTCTCCTCTCCTCTAATCTCCTCTCCTCTCCTCCCTCTCCTCTCCTCTCATCTCCTCTCTTCCCCTCTCCTCTCCTCTCCTCACTTCTCTTCTCTCCCAATCAGCTCTCTGTGTTTGTGACCTAATAGTGACTTTACCCAGTCAGTGTCCAGATCTTGGAATAAATATCTCCATCTCTCATCTTTGCTCTTTCTTTTTTTTTGTCTGTA
>NC_045164.1:11597155-11609655 GCF_900700415.2 Clupea harengus
ACACACACACACACACACACACACACACATTGTCACAATCCGAATGAATTGCCTGTAATCTGCAGTATTTAGGATCCTAGTCTCTAAATCTGCTGCACGTCCCAAAAAAATCTGTCACGGAAAGCCAAAACAAAGCAAAAGCGCTGACCTCGTTCGACTCGGTCAAGCCAAGGAAAGGCCTGTGTACTCACGCAAGCATATGCAAGCAAATGCATAAGAGTGTGAAAACACACACACGCACACACACACACACACAGAGACGTCATACACCGGGACTTTGCATTCAAACACATAATCCGCAGTCACAGATCCAACACGTCCTAAAATGGCTCACAGATGAATGTCTGAGACACACGCACACACACACACACACACACACACACACACACACACACACACACAAATGTCATCACACTGTTGTGATTTGTCACACACAGATGCCTGGAGCACACACCCACACAGCCACAAAATCAAAAACGTCCTCACAGTCTTCTGATGTGTCATGCACAGATGCTTTGAGCACACACACACACACACACACACACACACACACACACACACACACACACACACACACACACACACACACACACAAACACACATACAGCCAAACCCCAACGTCACACACGCACTTACACAATAATGAGAAACCTGTGTCCCCCTTGCCCTGAGCCTAAACTACAATTCACATTCACATTCACGTTCGCTCTGTCTCCAGCTTCTCTCTGACACACACACACACACCAGCCTGAGATGGGCTGCCTTTCTCCCCCCTGCAGTGAGTGAGTGGGTTACTGCAGGAAAAAACAGAACAGCCCTGCCAAGCGCAAGGGGAAACAGAACCACCCAACCTGCAGGGAGGCACACACACACACACACACACACACACACACACACACACACACACACACACACACACACACACACTCACTCACTCACTCACTCACTCACTCACTCACTCACTCACTCACTCACTCACTCTCTCTCTCAAACACATATATACATACATACCCTCTTTTTCTCTGTCTCTCTCTTACACACAGATATGCAGGGAATGCAGGGAATCAGCAGAATGAGATCGGGTAGCAGGCTTCAGCAGCACCAACTGCTGAGAGGCTGACGAGGTCCATATGGTTAGGGGATGCTAACTGGGAGATGTGTGTGTGTGTGTGTGAGAGAGGGAAAGTCTGTGTATATGTGTGTGTGCACACGTTTGTGAGAGTCTGTGTGTGTGTGTGTGTGTGTGTGTGTGTGTGTGTGTGTGTGTGTGTGTGTGTGTGTGTGTGTGTGTGTGTGTGTGTATGTGTGTGTGTGTGTCTGTCTGTCTGTCTGTCTGTCTTTGTGAACACGTAATGCAGGACGGTCTTGTGAAATGAAACTTTTCAAAGCTGTCTTTCAGATGGATAATGGACAAAGTGGGTGAATATGTGTTTGCTTCTGTGTATGAGAGAGAGAGAGAGAGAGAGAGAGAGAGTGTATGTGTGCACTTGTGTGCATATGTGTGTATGTGCATGTGCCTACCTTCTCCCCCTCACCACAGCTGTCAGACACACACCAGACTCGGTGTGTGCTCACCTGTCAGAGAGACACCTGGAGAAAGAGTGTGTTCTGTCAGCCTCACACCTGTCCCTGCCTGGGCTGCTGTTTCCTCCGCGTCTGCTCATCGGCACAGACAGACACAGACACAGAGCCAGAGCTGGAACTCAGAGGCAGGGAGGGAGGAGGTGGTGGAGGAGGTGGTGGAGGAGGGGGGTCTGAGCTTTCCCCAGGCCCAGACAGGCAGTGCATCAGACGGGCTGATAAGGTGGGTTGATTACCACCCTGCTCTGCCTCCCTGCTGGGCCTGTGATGATAGCTTGCAAGCTTCTGAGCCCTCAGTCTGTGTGTGTGTGTGTGTCCGTGTGGCTGACAGGGCTCACCTCACAGTGTGTGTACGCTCACCTCAGCATCCTTCTGCCAGAATGTGTGTGTGTGCGTGTGTGTGTGTGTAGGAGGGAGGCTGGGGGGTGGTTGTTGGGAGAGAGAGAGAGAGAGACAGTCCATTAAGTGCTGCCTGTTCTTGAACTAACACAAAACTAAACAAAATAAGGCTCATTTGGACCTAAATGATGTCAGTCTAGTCAGTTTCAGAATTTATTTTGTGTTTTGTGGCTGAAGTTTTACTGGTCAGCCCCAAGTCATTACTTTATAAAGTGTCCAGTCTTTCCGTTAGTATTGATGGTGTGCTTGGTATGCCTGCATCCGTCGTCAGAAACCTTGGTGTACTATTTGACCCATCACTTAATTTTTATTTACATATCTCATTCCTCACCAAGATTGATTTCTTTCCCCTCCGTGACTTTGTTTGTCTCCACCGGTTTATGACTAGTAATGATGCCTATATTTAGGCTCATGCCTTCATTATGTCCCGTATTGATTACTGTGACTCCCTCTTCATTGGTCTCTGCAAAGTCTTTACCAAAGCTACAGTATATTCAGAGTTCTCATCACACCGTCCTCTCTCAGCTATGCTGGCTACCGCTCATGTCCTGCTGCTCCTGTCCTGCTCCTGTCCTGCTCATGTCCCGCTCATGTCCCTCTCATGTCCTGCTGCTCCTGTCCCTCTCCTGTCCCTCTCCTGTCCCTCTCATGTCCTGCTCATGTGCCGCTCATGTCCCGTCTTTCAGTGGCATGGCCCCCAAACTCTGGACTTCTCTTCTTCAATCTCTCATTGCCTGCTCTTCTTTTTATTCTTTCTTATCTGATTTAAAGACTTTTTTCAGGAACATATCTCCTCCACCTCCTTTACTGCTTAGCTTGCTTTTTATCTCTTCATTATAAAGAGACCTTGGGACCTTGTGAAAAGTGCTATATAAACAAACAAACAAGGCTGACTTCAGTCAGTTTTTATTGTCGCACAAACGACACACAGCAACACACACGTGCATATTTAGGTGGCGACACAGGACACACACACACACGCATACGCAGGCCGAGGTCGCAGTGAATTTATTCTCTGCATTTATCCCATCCCGGACTGTCCTTACTCAAGGACCCCAGGAGCAGTGGGCAGCTTTTAGGCGCCCGGGGACCAAGTGAAGTGATCCGTCCGTCTTGGTCAGGGACGGACAGGAGAGTGGTCTGTTCTTCTGCATGTTTTTCTGTTGGGGTTCTTAGTGGAGGAAACCCCTTGTGAACACGGGGAGAACATGCAAACTCCACACAGAAAGCCCGGTAGATAGCCCGGTAGATAGCCCGGTAGATAGCCCACTTTATTAATTTTATTATAATGATGATACACTTGACATCCTTTTAGGGCATTTGATGGCCAGTACTGCTGTAAAAAAACAAACATAGTGTAAAAAAGACAACCTAGGATTAGCAATATAATGGGGGATAGTTGCAAACAGCCTTTAATAAGGAACATAACATCATCCTGAAGTGTTTCCTTTTTTAACTTCTGTCTGTCCCATACAGATACATTGTCACTTCCCCTCCATTTTCTATAGTGTCTCCATCTGTCTCTCTGTCTCAGTGCAGACGCCCACCCATGTGTTCTGTGAGTTTCCTCCTGGGTGTTCATTATTTAGACTGTCTTCACATGCGGGCGTCATGGAGTGAGAGACTTTACGGCGCTTCGGAAACATTTCATCCCTGTCAGTGTTACGGTAATAAGCTGAAAAGGCTAATGATTTGTGCGCTAACTTTGCTGCAAAGCTGAATGTGTTGGGTGTCCTGTTGAGTTGTAGTGTCTCTGTGTGTGTGTGTGTGTGTGTGTGTGTGTGTGTGTGCAGTGCGGTGTGATGGGAGTGCAGTGTTTTCTGCTCAGCAGTGTGTGTTAAACGCGCTCCACTGTACGTGTTAAAGGCAGCTCACACACTGATTGGTTGTGACAGAATGAGGCAGCGGGCTCCTGTAGTGGGGATGGGTGCTGTGCTGGACTGGATAGACACTAAATACACACACACGCACTCACGCACACAAACAGACACACACACGCACACAAACACACACGCACACACACACACACACACACACGCACACACACACACACACATTGACTAAGACATACACTGTAACAATCTCACTTGCTTTTATATTTGAACTGAACCTTCATTCTCCCTCACATGCAGTCATTTATCTACTACCACTGCAGAACCAAATCACACAAACACACATATATTCAAAAGCACACACTCATTTAAGAAAAGAGGTACACACATGGATTCACATGAACAAACACTCACACATACACAATCGTGTGAATGGATCTTCTTTCTCAAATAAACATATGTGCCTGAGGAGACCTTCTGTTTTTCTCCCCACACTACACAGCTGGACAGTTGAGGGGTGTCCAGTGGCCAACTCGGAGAGCTGAGAGCTGATTGGTTGCAGTGGGGTCTCAGAGCCTGTCAGTCACAGACCTCCTGAAGCAGATGAGTCATGCCTCTGATCTTGTAAACCTGCAGATAAACCTGCAGACTCTCTATCTGGCACACACACACACACACACACACACACACACACACACACACACACACACACACACACACACAGACACAGACACACACACACACACATATCCTATAACACGCACACATACCTCCCATACCTGACCACACTCTTGCACACACTGATACACCTACACAAAAATACACAAAGCCTCTCTTTATTTTCGATGTTCTCATTGCAGTCCTCTACATATTTGAGACGGCCAGAATCCAAGAGAGCAGAATAGAAAAATTTGCAAATTTTACTTCCTATGCAGAAACACCTTGGGAAAGAGAGAGAGAGAGAGAGAGAGAGAGAGAGAGAGAGGGAGGGAGAAAGTGAGAGAGGGAGAGAGAGAGAGAGAGTGCATGAGTGTACTCAAACATGCTCGTGTGTGCCAGTGTTTTTTCTACTATCACTCACTGTCATTTCAGATATACATACATAGCAGGGAAGCGCCTTCCTTGCTTATCAGTCCACCATATCTGTTAATTCAGCAGTGTGGTTTAATGGGGTAGGACCCAGCATATTGTTGGAATTCTTTGCTGATTGGAACGTTTTCTGCTCACTCTGACTGAGAAGCCTTTGTTTAAAAGAACACGTGTGTAAAATGGAGTATTCTGAAAAACCTTGTGTAGTGGATTCTCTCCTACAGAACATCTACTTTATGTACAAATATGTAGAGCACCTTCCTCTTTGGACGTTCCTATTCTTCTTATTTCCGTACCAGTTCACTAGATCTGTTTGTTCTGTGTCAGTTTTCTTGGGGGAGAATCCAGTGTACTGGGTGTCAGTTTAATACACACTGCTGTCTGGTGAGCTACAGCTGGAAACTAAATGCTGTTGTTTTTTCGGGACTACGACTACTTCTGCTTTTGCAAAGAATAAACACATGAGAGGGGACAGCTATATGAAGGTGTGTGTGTGGGGGGGGGGGGGGGGTGAGAGACTGAGAGAGAGAGGGTTGATGCCAGACTTATGCAACTAAGAAGCCTGTCCATCAGCTGGTGAACAACATATGGCACTACACAGTGGGGATATTGGAAATAGCGAAGTTGTGCTTGAAATACAGAATGTCACAGAGATAAAAAAAATGAGAGATAGAGCAAGAAAGGGGCAGAATAGATGCATGTGTTTGCATTCCAGGAGAAATTAGGGCATCTAATGCGTTCATCTTAAATCAGCGTTTGAAGCTCTGCAAAGATGTCATGCTTAATCTCCCGTCCCTGCAAATCCTCTCTGGAACAGAATCAATGTTTACGTGTGTGAGTGAGCACCTGATATCAACACCACACACATCTCATTGCATCGAGCCTCTGTGAACACTGTGTTTATGTGTATGTGTGTGTTTATGTGTGTCTGTGTTTAGGATGAAGAGTGTCAACAGTGTCCTTCAGCATTAAGACTTTTTGTAAGTCTTGAAGTTGATGTTTCAGTTCTTCATCTACCGCTTTGCCTCTGTTCTCAAAAGATATGCACTTTTGTTTTTTCATAACTGTAAACAATAATCACACAATTTTCATTGTGGAAACACTAAGCCAGTATATTTCATACATGCTATTCATTTTTTCAGTGCATTTGAGGATGTGCACACCAGGTAATATTTCCCACAGTATTTGCCAAGCGCAAACATCTTGTTTTTCCGAATCAGTCCAGGGGGAGTTCCATCTTGTGAGTCTGATGCAGACCAGAGAGAAGTTAAAGTCTTGAGAATGATGCTGAGTACTTTCATTAGTCACACTGTATTTGGATGGTCCCCTATAGACTATCTACAGATGCTGAGGTTATAAACAAACTATCTATTGAAACTACAATGTACGGTTCAGGTTAGAGATTGGGTTTCATTGAGGTGATGTTCAGTGACCTATTAGAAAGACTGAACCTGAACTTGAACTGAACAAACCATATGTAAAGTCTCTGTAGGCAAACCATCCAAATAAAGTGTTACCATTTCATTTATATCTTTATTCTATGTTGTATTTTTCTTCTACTGTTAAATTGCTGCGTTTCTTTGTCTATTCATGTAGATCTGCCAATCAGCATGTATTTACTTGCCGAAGACAAAACATTAGAAAATATGTGCACTCCTTATAAACAGAGTAACATTGCATAGGTTTTAATAAACTATTATGTATTCTACTCTTGGCAGTGTGTTCTTGTAGAAGTGTCTTTGTAGAAGTGTTTCAAAAGAATCCCTCTAGTGTGTAAGAGACTGACGTGTATTGTGTGTTTGACTGCTTGATTTTGACCTGGAGCTCAGATGGTCGTACCAATGTGAGTGTCGTTTTTAGAATGTGTGTTCAGTTTTGAGAACATTTCGAATTGTCTCAGAAAATGTGGAACAACTGTAATAGTTTGTACACTTACAGGTATACATTTCCAGGAGATGAGCACATTTGTAGTTATTAGTAGTAGTTGATTAATGCTAGTTGCATGCATGCATGCACGTACACACACTGACACTCATACACATATGTAGACACCATGTTGTCATCAGTAGGTCTCTTTCTCTCTCTGTACACACACACACAGAGACCTTGGGCGTTGAGAAGTGAGCAGACATGGTTAGTGAGTGACTGACTGTGCAGCTGCAAAGAGGCTGCAGAGGGAAGTAAACAAACCCTACAGTTTCACTTCCTCCTGTGGTCGAGAGCAAGAGAGGACGCGTACATCCCCCAAAACCAGGCCAGTCTCTTTACAGGGTGAGTGAGTTTCGACCATCGTCTTGTCATACCCAAAAATATACACACACATTCACAGAGAGAGCGAGAGAGATGGAGAGAATAAAAATAGCAACGCAAATGAGGCTTTACACAGGTTGGATTGAAACATTCTTTATTAGCTCAGGAATGCACTGAAGACGTACGACTAGCCCACAAATACACACATCATGAAAGAAAAAAAAAAAAAAAACCCAGAAATGGCCCCAAAAATACCCCTCCCAAGCACAGGACTTTCCCCACCTCCCTTTCTCACATGCACCACCTACCTTTCTGAGCGCGTGCTTGGTCCGGTGACAGGTGGGAGAAATTAGCCATCGGCTGGTGACATCAGCTTTTTGACTTTTTTTTTATAACTCGCCTTAGGCGTCTCTAAATACTGACTAAATACTCAAGGTATCTTAAATGGTGTGTTTCCCTGTGTGTGTGTCCAGCGGGTAAAGCTATGCAGAGAATAAACCTCACTGACATCTTAAGCCCTAGCACAAGGCCACTGAGTCTGGTGCGGTTCTGCTGTGACACTGCTACTACAAGTAGCGTTACAAATGCTACTACTTCTCTACTTTTACTAACATAAAACTATTTCCACGGCTACTACTAATGCTACTCTTCCATCACAGCTGGTCAGATGTTAATCAACAACTTCTCGAGTTGAGCTACAGGTCACACATACCAGATATCAGAAAAAGTCTGACAAGGAAAGGTTTAATCCAATGTAATCTGACCCAGTGTCGTCTAATCTAGATGTGAGTTAGGGTGAGGGGAGGACAGCCCTGCATGGCTAGCCTTCAGCTTTGTTCACTTTCTGCATTACAGATACTGTGTGCTCCTTTGAGACGTTTTAACTGAGACAGCTCAAAGTTCAGTTATGTAAACACATTGTGTGTGTGTGTGTGTGTGTGTAGATGGGCATTTACTGTCTTTTCAGGCACAATTTCCAGGACATTTATTTTCCTTAGATGTCAACTGCCTGCCAGGAGATTCTGCCTTGTCCAATCATAGAGAGCCTGGGGACACAGTCTGTGAGGGGGGTGGGGGTTGGGTTGAAATGCATTAATAGGACTGTGACAAATAATTACACCAAGTGTTATCTCTGTGTCACACGTTAGACTCACTCGAACACATACACTACTCTGATTTTTGTCAATTTGTAATGTACAAATGGAGAGAGAGAGAGAGAGAGAGAGAGATATCGGTTGCTATTTAGTTTGGTTGAATGCATTTCTCGGTTGCTACATTAAAGAAATGTTAGATCCCATCTGCCGCTGAGAAGCTTGGGTGAATGTCTCCTTCAGCCTTCATCCAAGACCCCTGGTGCTCTGGCGCCCCCTATTGACTTAAAGGGGCATACAATACCTCCTCCATTCTTACTGTGAGCTTGGTTAATTCCAATGACTGATGCTGACAATATTGTTGAAGTGCTTCTGCAGACTTTAAATCAGATAAAAAAAGTGTTTCTATGTACAGCATCAGCACCACCAAGAAGCCCAAGAGGCCAGGGAATATTTCATTTGATGGTGGAATCCAGCATTAGAATCATTATCTATTCCTAGGGCTCAGAAGTCAAACTAAAAGTATATACATATGCTGTGATTTATAGAATTGCTATGAGCCAGTGAACCACCGAATGCCGAGGGCCTTTTCCAAAAATGCTTTATGTGCTCCTCCTTGTGGCCATTTACAGAACTGGACATGTAACTTTTTTCAATAGTCCTACACACATAGGAGCAGTGTGAGTGGGTGGTTGCTGTAAATGGACAGACGCGCATCCTGAACATGGGAGAGAGTGAGAGAATGAGGTTGAGAGAGAGAGAGAGAGAGAGAGAGAATTTGGTCGAGAGAGAGAGAGAGAGAGAGAGAGTCAAGGTCAGCAAATGGATGGAGGCAGCATACATCAGACGATGGGTGTAGGCTCATGCCAGGGGTCAGAGGTCAGGGTGGCGTACACATGGAATAGTTGGCAGCTGGGTGTAACCCCATCCACCCCCTTCTTCAGCTCCCGCAGCGGATTTGGGGTGGGGGGGGCGAGGAAGGGCCCCTCCCAGCGGCAGGGTGGCGCTCTCTAGCCTCACGGCGACGTAAATAGCCACTTCCTGTGCAGTGACTCCACGGCAGTCAGGCTCGTTCTGATTGGCTCAGGAGGGGCCTGGTGCCGACTGGACACAACCTGACCCGTCACGCCACACCCGGGTCAGGGAGCCTCAAAGCAGCCGCTTTTCCTCCAGACTAGGCCCGTCTCTGCCTGGATCTCCTCACTGTTGGTGCCGCCCTGACCCAAATCACCAGCAGTTAGGGGGGCCTTCTGCTCCAGACCTCCCTCTCATCTCCACAGTCACCAGCCTTCAGTCCAACACTACAGGGCTTACAGCAGCACAGAGCCCCAGAAACACAACTACTGCACTGCCTGGGATTCACACAAATGGGTTTTGTGTGTACCTCTGTGTGTGTCTTGTGATCAAGTCTAAAGTGCATAGTGTATACCAGATTTTGCAGTAGCCAGAAGTGGAAGTGGAATTGAAATTAGATTACGTGTGTGTGCGTTTATAAATACAAGTAAAAGTGGGCAGGAGAGATTTGTGACTACAGTGTCTCTGTGCCCGGTACCTCACCTACGGAAACCCAAACTGGGTCGGTTCAGATCTCAGAAACCTGCCCAACCCATTTCCTGCGTTTCCAGGCCCTTTTCCGGGAAGAGAAAAAAAGAGAGCCAGAGAGAGAGAGACTATTCCCGTCCTGTGTGCCGCATTCCCGAGTCAGGGAGAGCAAACACCCCACTCCCAGCCTCCCGCTCAGCTCCAGCTGAGAGTGTAGGATGTTTACACTTCCTGAAGCTCGCACAAGGTCAAAGGTCGCTTGCAGAGGGAGAGGAAGCCAGAGTCGGCGATTTGAAGAACAACCCATCAAGAGAATAGACAGAGATTCATACCACCAGAAAGACACACTCTGACACCAGCCTGCAGGTACACATTTCATATGATGATTTTATAAGGGTGTGGCAATCAAGCAAGTGACTTTTAATGGTTACTCCTCTTCAGGCTTCTCAGACGTGAGACTCAAATCCACTCCCAAAGAGACTTCTGCTCTCTCCCCTTGATTTGATTGTGCACGAGCAGACTTAGAATAAACCCTGAGTAGAGAAGAAGTGCATGTTGGGATATGACACTCACATGACCCTGGCATCTCCCCACAGAAAGCTGTAAAACTATCTCATTTTCTTCCTGCAGTCCATTCCGCTGCACACTTAATGCATCTCACTCACTGACTGGCCTTGAAATGAAAATGTCTGCTCTGATCTTGCGCTCTATTAGTGTCTTAGTATCCTTTACGACTGCCATATAGAAAAGCGATGCAACTGAACTGAACTGGACCTCGAGGCCCGATAGGCTACTCTGACCTCCGTGAGCGTGTCTGGTCTGGGACCAGTGCACAGGGAACGAAGAGGGTCCGTTTGCGGGTAGAGAGGGAGCCGAGGGAGGGCACCACAAGTCCCACTGAGGGTCTCAAGGGAGGGCAAGAGGAGGGGGGCAGAGGGAGGGGTTGGGGTTGGGGTTGGGGTTGGGAGGGGGGCGCTCCCACGGACCAGCATCATATGAGCAGTCGCCCTGGAGCTCTTGGCCCCCGTCCAGGCAGCAAGCCCCCCCACCCAGCCTGCCCCCACTCCTCCTGAGGATGTGGCCGCTCCCAGCCACCAAGGGCCGCCTCTGAATGGGAGCTTTCTACATTCTTCAGTCCCATTTCCTCCGCTTGCAAGAAAGAGGGATCTTTCTTTCTCTTTCTCTCTCTCTCTCTCTCTCTTTCTCTCTTTCTCCTTCTCTGTGTGTCTTAAACTCTCTCTTCCTTTCTCTCCTTCTATTTTTCTCTTTCTCTCTCACCAACTACCAATTCCTCTGGGCAAAGTCATCAGACATGGAGCCAATATATGGGCAGACAGAAAGGGAGGAGGAGGAGGACAGCAAGAGAGAGAGAGAGAGAGAGAGAGAGAGAAAGAGAGAAAAAAAGAAAAAGAGATTAAGGGTGGGAGCGGAGGGAGAGCGAGGGACAATGAAAAGAATGGTACGGGCAGAAAAAAAAAAGACTGAGAGAAAAGACAAGAAAAGGAGAGAGACTGAGAAGTGAAGAGGGATGGTGGGATGAAAGGAGGGGTGTGAGAGCTGGCCACTGGAGAGTTTTAGTTCAGCTAACTCTCACACTAGCTTCCTCTGTGTTAACAAACCTAAGACCCTCATCCCTGTTGACAAGCATGACAAAGCCATTAGGATTGGGGGGGGGGGGGTTCTGTCAGACAAAAACACCATCATTCAATTCAGGAAATTACTATAAAACAACCATACATAATACCCCCTTATGATTAAGCAGTAATAATCCAAAATATGTCCAGCTACCCAGAAGTCATCCAACAGTATCTGGATAACTAGATCCTGTGAAATCCTTTGTCTGCAAACAAGAAGAATTCAACAGGGAAAAGATGACAAAGTGTAAGTGACCTACAAGTGTAACATTATAAACAACTCCTTTGGTGATTTGTTCTGGTGTAGGGTGACCTATGGACCACTGCTCGGAATGCAGAAACACTTACTCACCAGACTGGATAGGAATGAAAATTAGCCATTTGACCACGCAGTTTTTGGACTTTGCACTCAGTTCTGAATTTCTGTTTGTAAATCTGTCTTCAAGTTTATTGTGTAACATATTCCATGTGTGGTTATATTTCAACAGCTTCATTTCCTACTCAGGTCACATATTAAAGACATGGCCAAGTTAGTTAGTTAACGTAATGAATTATAGAGGGGCTTGCAAGTAAGTATTAATGATCGCACACACACTCTGGGTTTGAAAGCATGGTTGAGCCAACACACACACACACACACACACACACACACACACACAGGGTCCCTGTGGACATGTAGGGACAAGATCTCAGGGACCTGGCCACCACCAGTGTGTCATCCTCAGAGAACTGTCCATTGTGCTTAAACAGATTAGGGTGCACAAGGGCATCCATATCCCACACAGGACCTGCCACTCATGATTTACACAGCCCCAGTTAGCTCACCAACAGCCTGGAGTAATAACACTCTAGGAATGAAAACATTCAGGGCAAAATCAGTGTGGTGCCTGTTCAGACACCATTTTGAGAGTGCAACAACAACAAAAAAAAAAGCTAGTGACTGCATTCTTGTTGGAACTAGTTCAGTCATCATAGAGCATATAAGAGTGTATCTGTCCAATCTGTGTTCTGCTATCGTAAAATCTCCTCAGCTTCAAAACAGGACAATATCGGTCAACCATCACAGTAACTGACTGACATTT
>NC_045164.1:11614655-11637155 GCF_900700415.2 Clupea harengus
TGAGCTCCAGTGTCTGGCCTCTACCATCCAGGCCGAGGGAAGAGAGACAGAGAAGGACAGACTGTCCTCAGTCTAGCCCACGGATCTTTTCACTGGTCACAAATAGGCCCGAAACCACAGCCGGGACAGAGACAGATCACCTCCTCTCCACCTCCCTCTCTTGCTTTCTTTGTTCCTTTGGGTGCATCTTCGCTCCGTATTTCCTTACCTCTCTTTTGTCCCCCACTTCGTCTCTCTCTCTCTCTCTCTCTCCTCTCAGTCTCTCTCTCTCTTCATCCACTTCTTCCTCTGCCTCTCATAGTACAGATATCAAACTGCTGCTGGTTGCTGGCCAGCAGAGAGAGAGAGAGAGAGAGAGAGAGAGAGAGAGAGAGAGAGAGAGTTTGGACATGAGTGAAACACAGATGGCTGGTATTTCCCTTCCCTATGAGAGGCGCAGGTTTTACTTCTCCTAGGCTCAGGTGGATGGGACCTGCTCAGCTGATCTCTCACTGCTGTTGTGGGATTCGGACCAAAAACACCAGCTCCCTGTGTGTGTGTGTGTGTGTGTGTGTGTGTGTGTGTGTGTGTGTGTGTGTGTGTGTGTGTGTGTGTGTGAGTGTGAGTGTGAGAGAGTGAGAGAGAAAGCGGGTTAATGTAGGGGTGACTGTCAATATATATACATATACACGTGTGTTACATAAAACACCTCTCCCTCCCCCACCTCTCCGATCACGGGCCTCCCTCATCATCAAAGCATTCTTCCCCAAATCAGACCTGAGCCCCATCTCTCGTGACGGCAGATTCCGGCTCGTCCCACCACCAGAAAAAATCCCACTCTTCTTAAGAAAAAAAAGAAAAATTGAGATCATGGCCGATAAGCAAGCTATAGTCTACAGCTATAGAGTAGTGAGTGCTAGCATACAGTAGGTGGCCTGCATTCTCCTCCTCCTGTCCTTGTATCACCGCTGCGCTAACAGCCAAGGCCGGACAGGATCGAGGACTTTAGATCGGCACAAGGTTTCTTTTGATGGTGTTAGTGATAGAGGGGACGACCTTGATCTCACCTGGTGGAGCAGGGAGACTGCTATGGGGTAAACAAACACACGAGAGGGGGAACGGAAAGTGCAAGGCCCAGGAGCTAGTGGCCTTTGTTTATGTGGGTCTTATGTGAATACTGAGGGTCAGCTTCAGCGTACAATACCCCCATCCTCCACAGCCTGTCTCCTTTGACTGACTGCACTCACCTCTCTGCCCTTGCTGACTGGGCACTCTCCTATGCCCTTGTGCTGTATTAAAACAAATGAAATAGAAAACAAATAAATATTGGAACGAACTGAAATAAGATAAATATCCTAACAAAGGGGTTGTCAAATTTGTGAGAGACCTTTACTGAAATCAGGTCAAACCCTATTTTTGGGGCTAGATGTCTTCAAGTTCCGAGATCAGCGTTTTTTTTTTTGCTCTCATTCGGTGAGAAGCTTCTTGTCTCCGGAGGCACATGCATTTCCATTCTCTATCTGATCAGCCACATTCCCAACCCCTCAGGAAGTGTACGAAAGAACAAAAGTTTTCCATTAAGTATCTATATCCCTCCCTCCCTCCCTCCCTCTCTCTCTTTTTCCGAGAATCTTGTAGGACCCTGGAGAGGCCATCAGGAGAGAAACTGGCCCATTGACCTTGGGAGGGGTCACCCTGCGTTCCTGCCCAGCCAGCGGATAAACATGGCCGCTCGATTCCGAGCACGATCCCGCAGGTAACAGAACCAACCAGCTGTAGCGCTGCACTACACTGATTAACCACACAGACTATCAAAGGTCGCTTAGAGGTCGGAACCCTGTAAAGATACACACACATACAGCGTGTCCCCTGTTAACACTACTAGCCAATTATTTATCCAACAATCTGTGAAAGTGAGTGCAGGCCATGGGCATACGGTAATATGGCTAAGATAAGGTGTAAACACAACCACTCAGGCTGAAAGTAGTGGCAGTTGGGGAAGCTGAAGTTGAAGAATAACCAGGGTTCTTTACAAAAAAAGAAAAGAGAAAAAATACTTTTTAAGTGAAGAGTAACAAATGTGACCAATCTCACCTGATGGGCTGCATTTAGGTTTCTGAGTGAGGATACTGTCTGCTTCAAAGCAATTTTTTCTTATGTTTGTCTTTTGTGGGAAAAGGCACACGTGCAGATTGAGATAAGAGAGCCCTATGGATGCTTTTAGGAGATTGGACCATTAGAAAAAACCTTTTCAGATTGTTGACTTCCGTTCACGTTTAAAGAAACTGGCTAGGAAAATTAAATATTGTAACTTAACATTTTGGTTTAATGTGTGGAATCCCCAACATCTTTCACTTTACATGAACAAAAAACGATTTACTGAGTGCTATAAATGGCTCCTTAACAATCACTGTTGCATGAAATTAAGAGACAAATGATTATAGTTTAAGGCCATAGTCCTATACAGGAAAACACATAAATAACCACATGAGTCACTCCGGTTTATTTAAAGCAATGTCAGCTTTGACGAGGCTATGGCCATTTCCTGAACAAGCTACATAGAATATATGCAAGCAAGGCAGCAGTTGACAGATTCAATACCAATGCGAGTCGCCGGAGACCTGCTAGTTTTTTTTTTTTTTTTTACAAGAACGGAACAATACCCAGCGTAACTAACAGTCGGTGGCTTTGTGTCTGTATCTTGCCGATCGGACAGATAAGGGCGAACATTGCCTACTCACCAAATTTACTCCAAGATCCCATCTGTAGCTTTCGCAGACGAACTTTCAGAAAACTGTCAGAAACTTCAGCGGAGTCAGTGACTTTGCGTTCACCACCTCTTGTTGACATTGCTACGTTACCAGACGAAGTCAAACATCAGGAAGGATTATTGCTTCTCGTTTAAATTGCCTCAGATAGTCTGCAAAGAACAGATGTTATCTTCTGCTCGAACGAATTCGCCATGTTCTTTGTCTTTTTTCAGTTATTTTACCGTGTCTTCAACTTCAGCCGGCGAAAAGGCGCTTCTCTCACTTTTAGAGGACACTCCATTACAGGCTGCAATGGGACAATGATACGGCTTGAACTCTTGCAAGTGTGTAATTACGTAATGTTGTAAATCTTAAAAGCCTTGAAAGATGGCAACTGAGACGAAAAGGGTGGGGGCTGCTGCACTCCTTCCTTGTCTGACTGTACCGTAGCTGTCACCCGCACTGGGCAGTATGTCAGTGCCGAGTTTTTCTAAGTAGATTCCTCCGTTTCAGCCAGCCCCTTTTCTGTCAACGACGCGGAAAACTGACCAATGAGAGGCATAAGCGTTCGCAGCAATGAAGGGCATTCGTTTTTTGTCGCTTCAGCGCACACATCGTTTGCCCTCATGACCTTTGCGCTGTTCAATCTTCAAAACGATTTCAAACATTCTTTCCAATAAGCGACTTATTCCTCCCACACACGTTTTTGAAAACGTCAATGTTTGGGCGCACTGACATTATTAAAAAGGCAAACGCACATTGTGTTAACAACTAGGCTACAGCCTATAGCGGTAACGTGACAGTCACTCAGGAGTCAGGACAACCCACAAAGGTCTTACACATAAACATGCTATTTTGCAATTTGTTTCTAAAAGGATTTCATGTTTTCATAAAATCTGAGTAATACGTTTTATTTAAATCTCCATTTTACATAATGCCTTTCTTCCTATCTGTCCCCACAGAAGAATCTTTAATTGCCCTGCTTATAACTATACCATTTCCCTTTCAGGAGCACTGAGTAGTACGTAGAACATCATGTCTTCTTATAATTGGTTGCCAGAAAAAAATATTATTTGAAGATTTGTTATGGGCAAAGGTCTTTGTTATGAAGCTGACTGCCTAAAAGCTTCCTATTTTTATTTATTTTTTACAAAGACCTCTTCTTCATCATCTTAACATTCTTTACATTTAGATAAATGTGTCCTTGTCAGAACCGCATGTGTAAGCAAGGTATTTACCATGACTCAGATGTCCTTGACTATTAAGCTTAGCGGAGCAACAGTTGGGTCTACTGTCTCTTTAAAAAAATGAGTGTGTGTGTGAGGGAGAAGTAGGTGACCTACCCCCATCATCAGTGTAATATTTTGCACACAAATGCACCAGCTGGCTTGGAAAAAAAACACACACACAAACAGACAGGTTCTTTGTGGTGGCAGGTGTCTGCAATAAGCCAACAGACACAGTGCAAACACAGAGTATACACAAACACATACAGACACTCTCTCTCTCACACACACAAACACATATCACAAAGCATGGGTCTGCAAGATGCTGTGTGTGTGTGTGTGTGTGTGTGTGTGCTGACACCATAAGCAGCCTCTAGCGACTCATCTGCAGAATGTCTTTCCGTCACGTGACGGGTCTCACCTCCAATCAGCTCAGAGGATCACAGCCCAGGGCCCTCCCCTCATGGAGGTCTGGGGACACCAGTCAGCTCTTCTCCACCCCAACACCCCTTACAGACATGTCGGAATCAGTGACAGATACAAAACTGCAAGGTGTGACAGAGCTTCAACTGCTGTATTTAGAAAAGATACTGTTACTTTCACATTTTGTCATTTCCTGATTTGCCTATTTCTTTCTCTGCCTAGTTGGCATGTATGGATTAGTTTTTCGTTTTCTCTGTGATTTTCCCACCTTTTTTTTAGAACAGAAAAAACTACTGAATCCCCTTTTTTTATTTGAACATATTTGCGGTTTATTAGCCATCATAGCTTTCCAAAGGTGTGAAATACTTTTTTTTATTAATAAGTGATTAATTACAGTTGAGGTTTATTTGTTACTTAATACCACAGAGTCAGTACATTGCAACAACAAATGAGTTTCAATGTAAAAATATTCACAGTCATGCTATTTAATTTCTATTACCTTAAAAAAATAAAGTTACTTAGATTAAACAGCAAGGACGTGTAAGTGTTATGAGTGAGTAAACACCACACTGGCTCTACATGTTGTTTTTCTACTCCAGTGGTTCCCAAACTCTTCATGGCAGGCCCACATTTGACAATGAAAAAAAATTGCCCATCAGCTTGTTGCCAGGCCCGCCGCTGGGGGTGACGGGGTCAAAGGGCATATATGACCCTGGCCCAAGGCCCGGGGGGTGGGGGCTTATGCATAGGTCATGATTAAATAGTGTGTGGGAGAGGAGAGCTGTTTTGCTGTGTGCAAATGGAACATGCGTAGTGTTTGTGTTGTGGCCTTGGAGTTGTTTGGGTTCATCTTGTGTCAGCAAGACACACGGCGGACCTGGCTTTTGCATAGCTTTTCTTAAACATTGGTTCTACATTTCAACAGTTAAACATTATTCAATTTCATTACATCATTCAGTTAAAACCATTTTGTATCTTATTTCATCAGAACTGTCGTTTAAAACATTTAAACATGTTTAACTTCTCACTGGGTGATTATTCCATTCAATATTCATGTTAGGCACATGTCAGTATTAATAATCAGGCTAGGTATCCCTCCTAACATATAGGCTAGCTAGGCCCTGACCATATAAGTACAAAGTAGGCTATAAACTCATCACCAAATAGGTTAGTTACAGGCTACTATACTGTAATGTTTCACCACACAAAAGTTTCCACCCTCAACCAACACCTCCCTTGCTGTAAGTCCACACCACCCCTGAGGGGCCGCCTCTCACATTGGGAACCACTAATGTAGCCTTTGTATGGCAGGTAGTACATACAGTACTGTCACTATATATCATCATGTAGCAGTTGCTACATTGCATACTATAGGGCTATCACAGGGAACACGATATGGCACTTTTCACTAGACTAAGACATTATACGTCATAACACTGTGGGAGTTCACTGCTTATGCCTTGAAAGCAGGCAAACAACCATGTTCACAAAAGCCCTGGAGCTATTCATTTTGCAAGAATTTAGATTGTGGACGGCTGAATTTCTTCCACTTTGGTTGCTTCAAGTTTTGAAGTACTAGAATTGCATGGATTAACTGATTAAGGTCTCGGTAGATCACAGATTGAAATTAAAGGTAGTGTCAGTGCATTATTTTCCAAACCAAGATGGCAATAAAGTTCTCACAGTAAGTATTTCAAGATGGCTCGTGTGCGGATTCGGTGAAGTGCTCTCCGACGTAGAGGCCGTAGTGGAGCTGTTCGCTCTGCACGGCCGCCCACGCCATCTGCAGGCTGCTAAAACGAGCGGCCCACACGCCCTTCGGGTCCACCGTCACCACGCCGCCCAAACCCTGTACCCGCTCCTTCATGTAGGCCAGGCCCAGGTCGGACGCCTCCTCTGCAGACCGCCCTATGAACGAGCAGAACCACACACATCCTGGGCTTTATCACGGGAAACTAAAATAAACTAAATCAACGTAACTACACATGCTTCAGTATGTTATCATGGGACTTTCTTATAACATATACTTATGCCAGACTAAATACACTCTTGATGAACAAAGGTATGAAAACACCTAAAGGTACTTGTAAGAGAACGCTTGCTGCCAATACTTAGAGTCCCTATCTCTTAGTCCCTATCTTATATCTATCTATCTCTTATCTCTTCCCGGCATGGTTGCTCATACACTGGGTAAATCCAGAGTCAATATACATCCAGGTTTCCCTATGTTTGTTCTTTGTACTATGTGTGTTGCACCTAATTAGTCCTTCATGAATACCAAAGGCTGAAATGGGATACTGGAGAGGTTTTCAACATTGTCTAAATGGATTTCATTTCTCCTCTAGTCGAAATTATGTCTAAGCAGATTCATCCATTTCACCTTTTCCCCTCGTCACCGAGTGGAAATCTGACGAAATCTGACCCTCCTTTTTCATGGAAAAGGCCCTGGGCTAAAACAGGAATCCTGTGAGAACAGACCTCGAGAGAACAGCCAGTGGAGGGCCGTTCCGTGACTTTGATCGAGCCACCCTCGCGTGGTTCCGACGTCACTGGCCATGCACCTGCTGTGCCGCTTGTAGCCGAAGTGTTATTTATGTGCTAATGAGTGCTGCTGGTTAGCGCTGCCCCCACGTAGCTCAGGGCCTGCTGGCGGACAAGAGCTGTGGCCTGCACACGACTGACCTCTGTTTTATTCAGGAGTGGAGGAAAACCCTGTGCCGACAAGACAAGGCAGAATCCCTCGACAGCGTGCCAAACGCTATAAAACTGGACAATAGCTTCACAGGATCGGTGATGTTTCATGCACTAACACACCCACACACACACGCACGCTTGAGCATACACACCTAGGAAAAAAGATGCACACAAACACACACATTGGTTCTATGTCCAAGTAATGCATCACTATATGTAGTAATTCATTATATGCAGCATAATGTCTAAAAGGTGTTGCAGCTGTCCGTCAATGATTAACTCCCTGTCTAAGCAAAGCAGCGGAAATGACCTGAAGGTGACCTAGAGTTTAGAAAATGGCAGTCCCACAGCAGTGATAAACTAGTGTTGATTTGGCAGCGGTTACACAGGAAGTGGTTTGGCTCTGTGCTCCTGCACGCACTCTCTGCAGTCTGATGGAGTCTGCAGAATGTTTGACTTGTACCTGTCCTTACTACCCCTGAGCAAAGGAACAGTCAAACCCACGTTTACCCAGTGCCACCATATCAGTCATGACCCACAATGCTGGGTGGCCACAGAGCCGGGTGAGTGCTTTCACTTTAGCGCCACTGAGGCAAAGCTGTGTTTACATACACACACACGCACACACACACACACACACACACACACACACACACACACACACAAAAGAGCATGTGGGGGAAGGGGGAGGAGGTCAGACTGACTTTCAGAAACAGTTCAGTGACACCCTTCGCTTTGACACCACAGACCTCAGACACTGTGTGTGTGTGTGTGTGTGTGTGTGTGTGTGTGTGACATGCAAGAAACAGTTACGAAAGCAGAAGTTGTGCCAAAATGCAAACTGTGCAGTGACAACTGTTACAAATCTGTGTATTCTCAATGAGTACACACACTAATGCTGCATACTCACATACTTGGTGCGGAATTGAATATTTTCTGAAAATGTGACTTAAAATCAGGCTCACACTCTGAGAGACGCTGAGAGAAATCTAAACTATGCTGCTAGTACCTTGCTCCATGTGGAAGAGGATAAGCCTGGAGAGAGTGACTTTCATGATGGCCTCCCCATGGCCGGTGGGAGAGACCGCTCCCGTCTTGTTATCTGCGTAGCCTCCACATCCTGAAACACAGACAGCAGAGATCCCAGCTGCGATAAGAACCAGGACGGAAGTGCAGAGAGGCGTCATTTTGCTTCTCTGCCACAAGAGGGCAGCGTTTGACTGATGATCCAAGGCCATTGATGGTTTGCCAGCCACTGAGGATGCCTACTAAGGTTTAAGTAAGGGCCTCGTCTGAAATGAGTTGTTGTGGTCAGAATTTAATGATGCTGCAGATATCTCGGAGATAGAGAGAAAAAGGGGGAGAGAGAGAGAGAAAGATGAAGTTCATTTGGGCTAGAAGCTGGAGGCTAGAGAGGAGTGGCTAAAAAAAGCTTTCTTGTGTAATAAAGTGAGTCAGAGGAAGTAAATGAATGCAAAAACGGCGCCCATCAGGGTGCGAGGCCAATGAGTCGGCCAGAGACTGCATGCATCTGTGCATACAGGCATATGTGAGAGTGTGTGTGTGTGAGTGTCTAATGCATTCATGCGTATGTTTGTGCGTTTATGTGTGAGAATGTTTCTATGTGCGGGTGTGTATATGCATCAATTTATGCGTGTGTGTGACTGTGTGTGTGTGTGTGTGACTGTGTGTGTGTGTGTGTGTGTGTGTGTTTGTGTGTGTGTTTGTGTGTGTGTCTATGTATACGTGTGTGCAAACGCCTGCCTGTGAATTCAACTCCTCTTTATGCGGTGGAACACACAGTTAAGCAGTGTCTTGATTGGCGGGTGGAATCCACCAGGCTAATAATTAACCCAGCAGGTAATGATCTCCTGTGACTCGCCGAACATTACGTGCATTCCGCCACATCACTGGGGTCAAAGTTCACCGTGCCTTTACCATTAACCTGGACATACTTTTTGTCATTTAATTAAAAGCCATTCTTCATGCTGAATACGCACGCCACCCTCCACAACATTTAACCCTGCTTCTCTTTTGTCCTGCACAGTTAGCGGTGGAGTATGGAGTGGGTGCAGTGCTATACTGGCCCACTCCCCATGTGCTGGGCTCTTATAGTGAATCCTGGTTGAGGGTGAAGGCTATCAAGAAAGTGAATCATTGTTTTATGCCCATGTTCATCAATGAGAAACCTTTTGCCGAGATTACACACTGACCATTTCATGAGGTAGAGAAGACCCAACCGGTCAACTGTATGTCATGATTCGGCCTTGCAAGGTTCAGGATGACTTTAAACAGTAGATGCTGTGTTGAGCCAATTTCAACCCATAAAATAAAATAACAATTTTTATAAAAATGGTAATTTGGTCAATATGAACACCAGCATTGATAAATTCACAGTGCGGTCGTATCATTTAGTTTAAGTGTGCTGTACCTCTTTAACAGAGATCTTGCTGCAAAATCTTGTAAATGATCCATAGACATTATCCCAAGTGTAACAGGATAATGATTACGGTCATGAATATCAAAGATATTAACAGCAAACCACTGCCAATGTCATGCCTCAAAGGCAGCAGTGTTACCCATGACACAGCATGGACTATAGGCTGAATAAAAATGAATTATTTTGGTTGAAGCTTTCAAATTCTGCCTTGCTGGTAAAGGAAAGGTGAAGAGGAGAAGCGTAGGACAGTGCTGATATGATATCCATACATCAGCTAATGTTGAGGCCCCGTGTTAAAGTCCCACTCAGTCTTGTCGAGATGACAGCTGCTGAATCATCACCCTTCACACACTCATGTGGAAAACACTGATAGAATGATTACTGCTGGCTTCATAGTGGATACGCTTGGGGTGCCTTCGAATATGAATGGCCTGTTTCATAGGTTTGCACTCATAAATAGGACAGATATTATATGAGTCAACATATATTTATATTAAATATGACATATATAATGTGACCTAATGAAACTTGTAGTACCAGTACATCATAATAATGTGCAATCAGTACAGACTCAACAATAATGGTAATAGTCAATGTCTACAATATATGACTTTTAAATAAATATCACTATTTACACTTTATACGGTATAATACTGTAATACAAGATATTACATAATGATGATGGGGCCCAGAGTTCTACATGCCTAAAATGATACATGTTATTAAGAGTAAATTTGAGTAAATTTTACGCAATGCATGGAAAAATACTGTGTGTAAGACACAAACATAAATGACTAAGGAAACTCTTACCAAAACATGCACAAGGCACAAGGCACACGCAAGACACATGCAAGGCACACGCAAGGCACACGCAAGACACACACAAGACACACACAAGACACACACAAGACTAACCTATGCAGGGTGTGTCTCCTACCCGACCCTCCATCTGATTGATCATGCCCCCTGTGGAGGTGGCACAGGCGATGTTGCCTTCAGCGTCCACTGCCACTGCGCCCACTGTGCCCATCTTACCCCTGAAACACACGCACACACACACCTTGACTGTTAACATGGAACACATGGCTCAAGAGTTTTTTTTTTTAAAGAAACCTATTCACACACATTAGGCCTCGCACATTCTCGAACGCAGTTAAGAAGAATTTAAGAAGGAATTTCTTCTGAATTGGATTTAGGAAAATTTTTGGCATTCATGAAAGTTTTCTCATCTGGGATTTGTTGTGAACTTCAGAAGACTTTCCGAACTCGAAATAGCAGTCGTAACTCGGCCAGAGTTTTCTGAAATGCGGTTCCTTAAAAAACCACAAGATGGCCCCGTGGGCGTTCACATCAGCTCTACAGATATCCTCGGATTAAAATAATTATAATAATAATAATTACGAGAATATTTGTATCATTAACAATTACGTTTCACATGTATAGTCATGATTCTACGAGGCACCGTGATGTCATAAAATAAATAAAAGGACTACACCAGAATGCTGCGCTCGTCTAGTGAGCGTCGTTTGGCACTGCCGTCTGTGCAAGTACGGCAATCCAGAATTTTCATTTGTAGTTCCACGTTGGTGGAACGAACTGCCTAGCACTACCAGAGCAGGGGCGTCCCTCTCTACCTTTTAGAAGCTTTTGAAGACCCAACTCTTCAGAGAGCACCTCCCTTCCTAACTGGCACTTTGACTAGTGCTTAACTTGCACTTACAGCAGTTACATTCCTGCACTCTGTTTTTATTTTCTATTTCGTTTTTCTATTTCTTATGTAAAGTAGTATTTATTGTTACACTCGGTCTCTATTGCTCGTAGCTTGACTGTTCTCTCCCTTGTACGTCGCTTTGGACAAAAGCGTCTGCTAAATGACTAAATGTAAATGTGAATGTACACGAACACTGCAAATGTAAGTGAATAAATAAATAAGCACTAAACTCAATCACGTTGATATAGCTATAGTGGAATAGAATGGACACATCTACATCCTGCAACGGTCCACCGGTGAAGTTAGATCAGCGTTTACTCGACGGTGCTCGCTTTCCGCTTTGACATGACTCGTTTACGAGTTGCTTTCGTGTAGATTCGGTCTATTCCGACGGCACACGTCACTACGGTTGCGTGCCATTATAAGGAGCTGGCGGGGCGTGTATGTATGCAAATTCAGGAGCACGAGAACGCGCTTTCAATATAAGAAAACTCTTCCGGTGGAGCACAGCTCAGAACACTTCTGCTGCGTAGGAACACATTTTCAAGCGTTCATGAATTTGTCGGATGTCTTTTTCTTACGTTGTTTTTCCGAAGCCCGTAAGAAACATTTCAGAAGAAACTTCAGAAAATGTTCGAGAATGAGGCCCATTGACATTCCGTGACCACACACACTCAATAATCAAAAGTACTTGTCCTTTGTGGTGAATTTCAAGAAACAACTTAGCAACATTTGCAGCGCCTGTCTTCAGCCAGCGGTGAAGTTCCTTGTGAAAAGCTACAGTCCTCACATTTGACACTCCACTGGGTTGGCATCTGGTGCCAGGTTCTTCTTCCAGCGCATTCTGGCATAGTCTGTGATGAGAGACTCCTCTGGCACCTCAGGGATGCCCATAGCCCTGGCAAACTGAGATGCCCCTTCAGCTGTCAGACACAGGTGGTTGGTCTACAGAAAGAGAACCAGAGACAGAGCGGGAGTAAAGGAATCCGTAGAGTTCCTGAACTAAAAGGCTCTCCACAACAATCATACAAACAGCGATCATATTTAACTTGAGGATTATTCTGTGAATAATAATGAGGTTTGCTATTGGGCAAAATGATCCAATTCCCTGAAGGGACATACACACATACATTTCCCTTAGTCTAAGCAAAGACAGAAAACCTGTAGCAGGTAAACTGGCAAAAGCTCCAAGGTCACAATTCTGGATACGTGTCAAAGGTCGTGTTTTAGGGCTTTTTCCATTATCACCACCCTGCGAGATGACGAGTATGGGAACAGACAGAGGAGACTGTGTAGTCTTTGTGTTCTTTTGTGTTTATACCTACCCATGCATGTTGGCGCATGTTGATTGGTTGAACATTTGTGGATGATCACTGAAAGATTCATAGACCTCAGAGGCTTCTTTAACATCTGATACATAGCTATCTGAAATTCCACTTTTGAGGACAACATCAATATATACTTTGTATATATACTAGGGCTGTCAATAGATTAAAAAAAATTAACTAATTAATCGCACATTTTGAAATGAATTAATCGCGATTAAAAGTTTTTTTTTCTTCTTAAGACTAAATCTTATAAATTAACGAGTAATCACTTCATACAGCGTGTATTTTAGACACTGTTGTTTAATTGTATTTTTTTTTTAAACACAATGGTGCCCCTCGACGGTAAATCGTAAGAATTTCCCCTGAAGCAATTTGAATCACCTCAATCAGCCCACTGTCCTCAACTATGATGATGGGCCGACAGTCACCGGCAACCCAAATGGCAACCTTTTCACGGACTGGTCTAGTTATTTTCCTAGAGAAGTCATGGAGTGTGGGTTGGCGATCATCTAACCTGGGACTGCTTTCTGTCGGGTGCTTTGCATTAAGGTGATAGCTAAATTCAGCTTGACAAATGCTACATACAACTTTAGTTTTATATTTTATATTTTTTTTAATTGCGTTAATTGCGTTAAAATATTTTATCGCGTTAATCGCGGCCGCATTAATCGCATAGATTAACGTGTTAACGCTGACAGCCCTAATATATACATAATATATCAACTTTGTGACTTTATGGGTACTAAGACTTGGATTTGCAAGAATATGAATGTTACTGCTTCTATCTCCACCCTCTTAGTCACATACAGCATGTGTGGTACCTTGTCCATGACAAGCCTGGCAAGCTGAACGGGGTTGGCCACCCTCCTGACGGCCGACACCGCTCCGCTGGCCAGCGTGCGTCCGTCCATGACGATGGCGTCCATCTCCACCCCACCCTTCACATTCAGCGCAGAGCCCCTGCCTGGACGTCACGGGCGGGGAGAGAGTCATTTGTCACAGAATGTCAATGTGTGTGAATGAGAGAAGAGAGAGAGAGAGAGAGAGAGAGAGAGAGAGAGAGAGTGAGTATGTGAGTTATTACAGTGTGACAGTGAGAAAGGGAGAGTGTCTGTGTATGCTTGAGAAAAAAATAAAAAAATGAGACAGAGGGGAGATAGACTGAGGGATGAAGAAAAAATGTGAGTGTAAACATGAGTGAGAAAAAGGTGGTTGTATGTGAGAGAGAAATAATGTGTTATATATTTATATAAATAAAGTGTGTGTGTGTGTGTGTGTGTGACATGACAGTAAGAGAGAGAGAGAGAGAGAGAGAGAGCCACGGCTGCATGCTCACCTGCATTATATGCAGGGTTGTTCTCCAGGATGGTCACTGTCTCCACCACCGCGTCCATGGCACTGCCACCAGCCCTGAGAATGCCATAGCCCCCCCTGGCTGCCTCCTTCACCCCTGCACAGGACAGCTCAGCTCGCTCTTTAGGAATATGCCCAGCTCCTCCATGGACCACGATCACTGGCAACATGGCTAATGAGAGAGAGAGAGAGAGAGAGAGAGAGAGAGAGAGAGAGAGAGAGAAAGAGAGAGAGAGAGAGAGACAGAGCACTTGGTTAATAATTTGTAAATTAAAGTCGCTATGTAACTCGGATTTCATAATGCAACCTCTGACCTCTCATTGAATGCATCCAGCCTCTTGTCTAAGGGCTTGTTATTGGCACTTAGATGCTTGTGATTGATTGGGAGAGAGGTTGCTGAGGAAGAAAGTAAACTTCAAGTAAACAGTTCATGACATGCTGATAGGCACTGGTCTAAATGCTCCATGTTCTCCTATGCGGAGTTAAGCTACAAGAACAGTTTCAAAAAGACTCCATTAGCAAATGACAGTGGTTGATGCATAACCAACAAGGTTTTCTGTCACAAAACGACTGGGAGACATACGGTACATTTATGATCATTCCTTAACTATCTGGCAGGACAAAATCCAGTCTGTTTTAGTTGTGCATGGTGTCACACTGTGATCAATATGTACAATCTACAGTGGAAAACAACTGCAGTAAGCCAGCGGCAAGGGGCAACAATTTAAATGCAGAGCCGTGTTCATGACTGTAGCTGGGCTTATTTGACGCTACACTGGCCTGAATGTGCATGCATTCAAGCAGAATCGAGCAATCATGTCACTGACGCTACTGTAAACAGTTCGGGCAACAATCACACATAGGCTACATAAGTAGCCTGGAGGTTATGGAGAGGTATAAGAATCACCGAAACGCCTTCATGCATTGTTGGCGTAAACAACTGACCAAGACCAAGTGCACTGGATCTCATTTCAATGCTTACCCGCACGCTTCTTCTTCCCGTCCGAAAGCAGCGACAAAGATCCTGCAGGTGGTGGTGGTGTCACGAGAGGAAAAACAGACATCTGACTTGTGCACGTCACAAGAGCGCCATTCATATTGTGTCAAAATAAAAGGCATTTTCATTTGGGACTGTTAAAAATAAAAGTCCTAATTTGGGTTAATACACTTTGGGGCTAAAAAGTATCAGTCATTTTTTTGTAAATTGAGTCTATAACTATTGTAATTTCAATCACCATATGTCTATAACTAAAATGTAATAGTCCTCCTTCCTTTGTTGAAGTATAGCCTATATAACATGATTAACAAGGTGCTTACGGCTTCTTACTCAACAGTTTTAGACCTGAACCTAAATGTAAAGCTGAAGCATTTCATCTAAGTTTACTTAAATGACTGTAATGTAATGACTGTTTGTCTTGCGAATCCTCAAATTCACTGAAAATACACCAAGTCTGCCTTTTGCTTTTTGTACATGAAATGACTAACTTTATAAAGCCCACAAACACTGTCACTAAAGACCTTCGTGAGATATGTGTGATTGAACAGTTCTCTCGTCAAAAAATATGGTGCATTCAAAATATAGGCCTATTTGTACTTAAACATTTCCTTAAAATCCAAAATGTAAAAAATAGAGTTTAAAATTCAGGACACTGGAGTTAGGAGTTAGTGGGTATACACTTAAATGTGTTTTTGCGCTGTAAACTAAACAATATGATTATACTGTGAATAAACACATCAATGCTGGCGTTAATATTGGGAGAATTTAAATATGTATGTATAAAAATTGGCATTGTATGGGTTGAAAATGGCTCAACACGCTGTCTACACTGTTTAAAATTATCCAAGGCTAATCCCCGAGATTCCCCTGGTTGCTACATGTCATGAAACACATAGACTCTCAGTAACCTCCCCACCCCCCAGCCCCTTGCCCATTCTCCATTTTTTTCTAAATTATGTTGTGGGTGGAGTTAGGTTCAGAGTGTACTGTGCACTTTAAACAAGTCACAATTTGGGCTTTTATTTGTTCATAGCGATCGTGGACCGAGTTCACAAGCGCTGACCGTGGTCCTGAAACGGAGTGACTGCGCTTAATCGTTCACTTTAAGTTCGTACTCTTCAATTAAATTGCGTTGAGCCTTTTTACTATTTTGGAATACTTAACACTGCCAAGTCCAATTTGACACGATGAACAGGTGATTTTGAACGTCACTACTGCCTTACAGAGAAGGAACCAGTCTAGCATAGGACAAGCATTGAGCCCTGTACAAGAACGGAACACTACCCATTAATGTATATTAGCCATCTCCTCTGAGTCCACCTTTAACTGAACCCTGGCACGATACGGACTGGCACTTAAAGCACGGCACCGCGCTCATGCACGAGCTCGGCGGGTGGAAGACGCGTGGAGCGGGTGGTGGTGGATGGGAGGTGCGTCGCCAGCTCGCTACGATTGGAGAGCAAAGAAGAGCCTATGTGCACGTCTGGCAAGCCCCCATTCTCAAATGAGAGTGCGCGTCTCCGCACACAGGAGGCACGCGCTTGAGGGGCTGCGGTCCCATTGACTGTTCCGTCTCCTCCCAGTGGCAGCATCAGCAGCAGCAGCCCCGAAAACAGGGAGCTCTGCTCGGACTCCTCCTCGCCCTCACGCTCCGGAGAGTCCAAGCTCTGGGAATCGGTGCCAGGAACATCTCTCGGCTGCGAACAATAACAAGTCTCCTTCATCGAATGACAGCCTCAAGTGCAGCAATGGGCTACCCGTAACTGGAGGTGGAGGGTAGAGGCGGGCGGGCGGGGGGTGGGGGGGAGAGTGAGAGGAGAAAAAGCCGAGTAGGAAGAGTAGCACAACCGTGGGTGCCCGCAACTATGAAAGGGTCGCAACGCTTGCGAAAGCCGCCGATTTCCTCATGGACTATGTCGTGAACAGTGGGCTAGATCGCTGGGATTTTTGTCAATAATACGACCCACCAAGGAGGGGTAAAATATGTCCGCCTCGGTGGGGCCCCGCGGCGGCCCTCGCCCACCCACAAGGCAGCCTTCGATGCCAGATCTGCCGGACCTCAGCCACCTTACGGAGGAGGAGAGGAAAATTATTATGGCTGTGATGCATCGGCAGAAGGAGGAAGAAGATAAGGAGGAAGCCATGTTAAAGTAAGAGGAGATAATTTGCTCTTAGGCAATGGGGAGATGTTACAGCCTGTACTGCCGACTGTCTATGACGGAGGTGTTGCTGTATCCACAGGACAAGCTTGGACGGGTGCACCCAGTTGAAAGTGTGTGTGTATTGGTTTATCTACAGTATATGCACACACTTAACAACTGCACCTGGTGCTGCACCGTCTCTCTATATCCCGCCGCCGTTCTCTCTGTCTTTCTCTCTTCATTGTTTGTGTATATTTTACGAAATTATATATCTGTTCGCATTAATCCACACCTCGTTTTACCAATCTTTCTGTCACAAAGGCTTGTCTGGGGAGGTTAAGAGTCCCCGTCAAGTTTAGGTAACCCGGTAGCGTGTTATCCCATGTGCGTGTCCCAATTGTGATGCTGAGCGTGCCCAGCTGGACCCTTCGTCACTTTCAATTGTGGAGAAAAATGAGTTCCTCATAGCTTGTAGTCTGTCACACTGTGAGTGCTTCCACTGCCACCGCTGGTGAGGTGAATGAGAAAGCGTGAGAAATCAGACCGGGCAGTGACGGCACAGCTGGAACTTGGTTAAGAGGGAAGGGGTGTGTCATCCTAACAGATACTATATCGGTTTGTAGAGAACCACGGCGACATCAGCTAGGTTGAGTTTTCTACTCCTTATAACCCAGTGGAGCGTCTTTTAATGTTTCCACCGCGACCACTTATCCATTCAGCTCAAACACAACCCAAACATCCCTGAAATACTGTACAGAATCTCTATGATCTACGTAATAGAATATTTGAGTGTAGTATCCACCAACCGTATTTGCACCTCCGATAGCGCTACAATAGCTACCTGAAGATATCCCTGAATGATTTGCAGGTCTCTAATGCCCCACATCTCAGTTGATTCAGAATTCTATGCTATTTGGGGTGTGGTGGTAAACATACCAGCTGATGGTCCGCTGGTGATTCGTTATCTTTTCTCTTCACACCATCTAATTTATTTTACGCATCTTATTCCACACAGAATAAATTAGGACACTGTGATCACCTTCCTGCAGGTTGTGTTATTTACACGTACAGGTGCACATGGAACGCTTAAGCCGTGATATTGCTGAATCTGCCGTCTTAGTCACTCTTTAACCTGGTGGCTTGTCATCGTCGTGACCACTGGATAATTCAAGCAATTCTTTCTTCCCTCAGTCGTATGGGAACTGCAAATAAACCGGATGAGTTCGGTAGCCTACCGCTATCGCATGCCCTGGCTGTGATACTTACAGAGCCCTGACAAGCTGAATGTTCTAACGTTGAATAGAAAAGTATTACTTTCACATATATGACGAATCGCCATATGAGATCAGTGTGGTTGTCGCGTATCGTTCACGAATAAAACGATTGCGATATGACACTTATTGTGTCTGGCTACATTATTGTTGTCTAATAGCTACATAGCAAAGACAACCCGTATGTCACCCTCACCAATGCCAGTGAACAAAATATTTCACCATTTCCTGATTCTTAGTGTCTCCTGATATAGAGGCTCCTAACAGCAATTATGTATCAAAAGCATTGCAATTTTGGTTCATTCATGTCATTTTGAAGCTGAATGCAAACCTAAAAGCCACGTAGTTAGCCTTTCATGTAGTTATGGAAATTGCCCAATTAATAGTCTATACAGAGGGTTGTTATTTGTGAGAGTAGAGACCAACATGAGAAAAAAGTTGGTTGGTCAACCATTCAGGATTTCTTCGGTTTAGGATTGTTATTTTACCATTTAATATCTTACATCGTGGCGCTCAGGTACTAGCACCATATCTTTTGCATTCAATTTATGTCCCTGTTTCCTTGCCTCATATTTAACGCACATTCCGTTAATGTGATTTTCTCATTCCAGCTAGAACGGAAATCTATTACTCTCCAACCCTAGCCACTCAATCTTCATTGAACCATCATCATTGCATGGCGTATGCCTTACTGTTCTGCACGGCTCATGAGTGAGCTGTAATTCTGGGACACACTGTTCCATCTCAGCTGGGATTTGTGGGTTAGCTTGTGTGGGGTACCCTGGCATTAATAGAGACTGGCAGTGCCAGTCAAGTTGTGGAAATTCTCTCCTTACGTGCTATCAGTGATCTATAACAAATAGCTATAACACACCACATAAGTATAACACAACTATAATATCTACAACAGCTAACTAAGTGATGTCCACAGATATTTGTATTATAGATTGTCTTTATTCTGGTACAGTTGATCATCTGACAGTTTGGAGGTGTTCTGGTGATATTGGGCTTTTTGGGGAAACACAAACTTTGCAGATTGTTCGGTGTGATCTCACTTTTTCTCGCCTGCTGGGGTGACAGAAAAGACAGCCACCTGATCAGCTGGAGACAGAGGCTGGTGTCAACAGGGTACAGAGTTAATCCCGCTCTCTCTCTCTCTCTCTTTTGTCAGTCTTACACACACTCTGTTTGTCTCTCTCCTCCCTTCTCTATTTCTGTCACTCTCTCCCTCCCTCTATATCTCATTCTCTCTGGCTGTCTCTATTGTTCTTGCTCTGCCTTTTTCTCTTCCTTGCTTTCTCTCCCTGTTTCCTTGTCTTTCTCAAAAATAATAGTGTACATGCGTGGACACACATTTCCACTCTTTGCAACGTTAGATGAAAGTCAAAATGAAGGGAAAAAAATATAATTCAACAGGCAATAGACCTCAACAGGTAATAGGCCTCCCTCCCCTCTTCTAATCCCCTGTGGAAATCTTTTGGAATAAGTGATGCTATGGAGGACCGCACTGATGAACATGTGTCAATCACTTACTGTAGGCCACTTGTCTGTGCCATCACTGAAACAAGTTTCAAGCTTGTCAATCCAGCCATCCTGAAGTCAATACAATGCAGTGTGATAATATTTACTGCGTCAGATCTAATCTACTCGCAGAATGTCTTGACTCATGTACTGGTGCTTGCTACTTCTTGTAGCTCAACTGGTTGTAGGTCAGGGGTTTGATTCTCAGTGCGCACAAAATATATCTATAAAATCTAAACCTTACATGTGGTCTACGTCCCTTTATAGAAAATAATCTCCTTAATGAATACGTGTTAATATAATATATATATAAATACATGTATTATATTATATATGTAGCCCCCTCTAGTACAGCTGACTACGCCACCCCTTGATCTTCCTAATATGCTAGTGTCAGAGCAAGGGGAACTCTGCCCCAATTAGTGTACAGACACAGTTACGTTTAGAAAAATAAGTATATTCTTTATTTAATTCCTTGAAGGAAGTTGTACAGTGTGGTCAATAAATACATAAAGGGAATAGTAACAGCCGCCGGTTAAATCAGTCCACCCACTGATTAGGGGAAGGTAGCTAGTGGAAGCTACGGTCTCAATACCACACGTGAATAGGTGCACACAACCCTTTTTTAGGCAACACACTACAAGCTTCAAGTGAACCACTCAGATATGTTAAGGAATACACAGCAAGGCAAAACTAGTCACTAGGTGAAGTTTCACACTATGGAGACCGGCTTCCCTGGGCCTATAAGGTGTTGTGGCTGGACCAGTACCGGGGCTGACTATGGGGTTAGACAAGGGACAACACAAAAGAGAAAACCCCTCTAACCTGGGACTCACAACACGTTCACCAGGACATACAAACAGTCCCCAGGCTAGAGGGAAAATCAAACCACGTCACTCGGAGTAGCAAACTCACACACACGCATACAAACCATACAATCAGAAAAGAACAGCAGCGAGCATCGTGAAGCTGCGTCGGTCTATGAACAAACAAACACACATTAAAATGTTTGCATTCCACAATACACATTGCACATATCCCTTTACATGAGCTAATAAATAACTTACAATTTAGTTAAAACATACAGCGCCAATAAGACGCAAGTGTAAAGTGCATTTAAAAGACCATCAGCGTGGTTTCACATACCTGTGGTGGCGTTAGTTAATCACAACCATCATCACGCCGCTACGGAAGACAATTCACAGCCACGTCTGTTTTATATATATATATATATATATATATAATATAATACTTATACAGTATGTTGTTCATTTTTCATGGCCCATCATAGGCCCAAGGTCTTCATTGTGTGCCACTCACCTCTTTTTCATGGCCTGTGTGAAAGGCTGGTGGAGGGGATACAGTGTGAGCTGCAGGACACTAGAGGGATGGGACAGCTCAGCCTTGACTCAGCTGTGTGCTGACGGGTGTTTGGGAGCAACGCTGAGGCTCCAGTGAACCATGAAGCTCATATAATTTCACTGATGAGCTTTTAGCAGGCTGTCCAAAGACGAATAGGAGGCGTGCATCTTTTTTTTTTAACTGTGGGAATGTTTAATGGAGTTACAGTATAATCATAAACACGGACATGCGGTAGGGCCAGTTAAACCTTTAGAGTTGTTCATGTGATGCCTTGGATATTTCATTCAAACAAGACTGCTTTGAGACTCTTTATTTGGTTTGAGCCTGGGTTGGTTCATTTGAAATGTAATACGTTACAGATTACTAGTTACCCTGCTAAAAATGTAACTGTAAATATAATGTAACTATTTTAATTACTTGATCAAAGTAATGTAACTTATAACATTTGATTACTTTTTGATTGGCAGACAAGTGACGGTGAAAAATCAAACAAGAAAACCAATGAAAAATGACACCCAAAATTTGAGCGCATACTAAAAAATGAACGGAACATTTCTAGACAGGGATAAGATGCAAAGCAACAGAATGAACGTTACATCCCACAACTAAAGAGTTAAAGCTTTTTGCCGAAAAGAATATATTTGGATGTAACCTTTTTGTAATCACCAATTTGATTAGTAACATATTACATATTTTCTTGTTAGTAACTAATGGATTACAATTAAATTATTTTGAAATTTAAATACTACATAACTCTGTTACATGTAACTAGTTACTCCACAACCCTAGCCTTTGTATTATTGCATTTCATTAACACACACACACACACACACACACACACACACACACACACACACACACACACACACACACACACACACACACACACACACACACACACACACACTCACACACACACACACACACACACACACACACACACACACACACACATCATTGAGTAGCTTTCCATGAATGCTGTTTGAAAATACCTTTCATTTAGGCAGTTCCACTGATCTCCCTGTCTCTTCCATGGTTCTGGGGGGAAACACTGCCGGCACTCCGTGGTTCCTCTCTGTGATCACCTCGATCACAGAGGATGTAGTCCTGTAAATAAAACTATCTGAGGATACAAATATAGACACAGGCACAGGTGAACAATGAATAGTGATGGAGAGAGGACACAACAGAATACATGGTACCTCTGAGGGGTCTGTTGTGTGGCTTATGTGAACTTTGTGTTAACCGTGTGTAATAGCACCCTAAATTATATATATTTTTAACTTGAAACCAGATATTCACAA
>NC_045164.1:11642155-11659655 GCF_900700415.2 Clupea harengus
GGACTTGTAAGTGAGTGGTGTGTGTATGTGAATGTGTGTGCGTGCGTGTGAATGATTTTTCGTGCGTCTGCGTGTGTTTGGGTTTCTTCACAGGATAGACACAGGGGGTCCATCTGTTCCACTAGTTGGTCAGCTGTCATATGAAACACACTTAGAACAGTTTGAATTGTGCTCTCTCTCTCACACACACACACACACACACACACACACACACACACACACACACACACACACACACACAGATACAGAATGATACTTGTACATTCTGGCACATATAGAGACAACCACAGGCTGTTTGAAGACAGAGGTCATCAGAGTTAATATGATAGCTTAACCCAACCTCTGGCAGAAAGCTTCAGCCCAGACACAAACAATATTCACAATATATTACAACATCGCCAACACCCAAACACACACACACACACACACACACACACACACACACACGCACACACACAACAGACTGCATCACATCTGCCAGCTCCTTACCACACATGTCAGAAACACACACAATGTTACACAATAATCACAGAAGACTACATGACAACAGACAAGAGGAGAGACATTTGGAATTAAGACGGATGACAAATGAAAGATGCAGTGCGGGAACAAGGCATTAGAAGGCTAAGCAGAGGACCAGCGTTGTATGGGAATGGAATTAGACGTGACATCTGGGGCCTGGCAGGGCACTGGAGCAGTTTGAGGGGTCACATGTTAACATGGCGATGCCACTGGGTATCACCTAGCACAACGGAATGGGCAGTGTGACACTCAGCAATCTCTGTGTGCATATATGTGTGAGTGTGTGTGTGAGTGTGTGTTTCCATGATGCTGGTGTGCCATGCAGTTGGCATGGGGAAGATAGAAGATAAATAGAGCTGCTGTGTCTGGAAAGGACTGATGCAGCAGTGGACAGCAGGTGTGTGTGTGTGTGTGTGTGTGTGTGTGTGTGTGTGTGTGTGTGTGTGTGTGGGTGTGCATGCGTGTGCGTGTGCGTGTGTACGGTTGTGTATGTCTGTGTGTCTGTGAGTATGATTGGTTGTGTGTTTGTTTATTTTGAAATCCTCCACCGTCCATGAACAATCTCACAAATCAGCCACACATATGAAAAATGAACCAGCGTGGTCTAATGGTGTTGGACATCAGACTGTCCAGCGGGAGTGGCTCTATTCACACCTGTATCTGTTCTTGTAGCTCTGTGTGGACACACACAACTAAAACATTTCTGTCCATCATCTCTGCTCACCCCTGCTCTCCCTTCTATTTGTCTGCTTTGACTCTTCTTGAGCTCTCTCTGGCCTGTTTGTTTGTCTGTCTGTCTGTCTGTTTCTCTATCTGTCTGTCTGTTTGTCTGTTTCTCTATCTGTCTGTCTGTTTGTCTATCTGTCTGTTGGTCTGTTTCTCTATCTGTCTGTTTCTCTATCTATCTGTCTGTTTGTCTATCTATCTGTCTGTTTGTCTATCTATCTATCTGTCGGTCTGTCTGTGTGTGAGAGTGCAGTGAGGTGGTCCTGTGGTCTTGGAGTTGAAATGGCCCTTTAGTCTGTATCAGTCTGAGGCCAGTCCTGACGGCTGTCAGTGGGGGGGGTGAGTGGGTGACGCCCGCGGGAGGAATGTGGCTATGAGTGTGGGATTAAATGTGTTTGTGTGAGTAGTGTGTGTGTGTTTGCATGTGGCTCTATGCATATGGTTCTATAGGCACTGTGTCTGTGTTTGCCACTAAAAGATGAAGAATACACACGCAGGCACACAGACTTACACACACATTTACTGTGCGTGTACGACAGCGTGTGCACTCGCGATTCTGCGGTGGCAGCAAGGTGTCACGTTCCTTTGGCATCATCGGAAGGGCTCCTGAGTTAGCCAAACGGCTGCACGTCCTGTGCTTCTGGGCTCCCCCTGCACCCATGGTTATTTAATAGGGGGATGAAGGCTGGTCACACTGTATGAGTTTCTGAATGTGTGTGTGTGTGTGTGAGTGTATGTGTGTGTGTGTGTGTGTGTGTGTGTGTGTGTTTGTGTGTGTGTGTGTGAGTGTCATATGCAGGTGATCTTTTTCATATTTATGGGTGTAATTAGTTCGTGTTAGACTGTATGAATGCATGTACTGTTTATAGGTCAGCGCAAGTGCAGGAGATTTATGCACTTATTACTGTGTGTGTGTGTGTGTACCAAGGTTAATTATAGTTTTACATTTTCAAATTCATTCTTTATTTTGATAATATGTAGTCAATCTGAATTTCTGTTTAGTTTTGTTAGTGTCAGTTTACAAAGGTTGTTGATATATGTGCTCAACAGCCAATCAAATGACCCCCCCCCCCCCCTCCCCCTTCTTCCTGCTTCCAGTATTGTGATTGGCTGGGATTGTTTATAGCTTGGTCTGGTTTACAGAGCCAGGACTGCACACACTGAACGGACAGCTAGAGGATCGCAATTTGCTGAAAAAGGGTATGGGATTAGAATCACGAACCTCTCCGTTAATACACTTAAAAGGCAAAAACACAACTCAATATTTCAACCATTTACATCAGGCAAACAATATGACATAGGTTTTCAACTAGAAACCCCAAAAGAACTCACATGAGAGAAAATTCACTTGTACAGGTTTTACTAAACTCAAATCTCCTCCCTGACATATCTGACTTCTCCACTTGATAATAAGGACTACTTCCATTAGTTAGCGAGTGTATGTCCTGACACGCTATATTGCCATCTTAAGGTTATCAGCTATCTTCATACCGCACACTGAAGTTTGGGAGTGACACCCTGCGGCCTTGAATGCGTAGGATGTTTGCCCCCTTTGAAACGACAACCGCAATTATTTTGTAATGCACAATTTATTTCTAGCAGTCTTTGGGTCAATTACTTTATTTACAGAAATGCCTCAGAACCATTAGTCTTTGTCTTAGTTTATCTTAATAACCCTGGTGTGTACATGTGTATTCTCATCAGTGATTTCTAGAGCAGCATAATGTCATAGAAAGATGGTGCCTCAATGTCATATCTGTCCTTTGAGAAACATACTGTGCTAAGTATAAAATAGGGGGATATTGATGGAATGAAACCCAAAAGGACTGTATTACTGGTTGTGAAATAGGTGACAATCGCCACAGGTCTGTCCGGTTAGAACAAGAACGGATGCCAATGTTCCAATGATGATTGATTTATTTCCACACACACACACTCAGTTAAGACATGAAGTGGTTGATGAATGAATGATGCCTGTGAATATAATTATCCCGTGTAAAGGGACTTATATCCACATTTGAATCCGTGTTTGAACCGTCAACTGACTGATAGAATCCGTGAACTGATAGACATGAATCCGTGGTTTCTATTAAACATCACAAATGACAAATATATACAATTAAATACAATAAAGATGAACCATTATATACAAGATGAATGAATATAATATATACAATATGAATGTTACGGCTATACTGTAAATACGGATCTGTCCCTTAAAATACCGTGCCGTGTAACGGCGAACATTCCATATCTCCGTAACAAAAGTAACTGGTTGAACTGGCCTCGGGGTGAAATGTGGATGCTACAGATGATAATGATGACTGTAAATAACAGATACTATTTACAATGAACTGAACGGACTACAGAGCTAAATGATACATATAACAACACTTACATTCTTGAACGACGCACGGCAAATGATCGCGAATGTCTTTGAATGAATTGAATTGTCCGATGTGCTCCTTGAAGAGGACTTCTCCAACTCCGCTTGACTTGACCCACAACTTGGCCAGAGGAGGGTCGGCCTTATATAGTGGAGAGATGACGGGGGCCTTGAAACTGTCTTGAAACTGTTGAAGTGGCCAAATGGTCAGTGAAATTCCACTGTGCACGAGCCCCACGGAACTCTGGGATCAACTGATAGGCTGTCCTTTCATGGACCCCAGGTCCCGTGAGTGGCCGGCACAGTGGGGGTGCACAGCTGGATGCAGCTGGTGAAGCTGCCTTTTTAACACTAAGTATGAGTGAAGCTCATTACAATTATATTTTAGCTCTGTGCTTGACATGGACATATGCAGTAGAACAATATGGATGAGTGTGTGTGTGTGTATGTGTGTGTGTGACAGATTGAAGTAGGGAGACAGAGAGACAGTGTGAGTGTGTGGCTGTGTGTTTGTATTGCATGCCTTTATGAATGTGGGTGTGTGAGTGACAGAGTCTGAGTCTTTGTACTGAATGTGTGTGTGAGAGAGAGAGAATGACAGTAAAAGAGAACAAGAGAAAGAGTGGAAGAAAGAAAGACAGATGGGCTTTTTTCTCTCTTCCTCTCTTTATGTTCTGCCCATTCCCCTGGGCCCCCTCCTTCACTGGGGAACAGGGGAATGAAAGCTCCTACCACACACACCGCTTGCAGAGAAGAGATTTACACACTCACTACACTGCCCGACCAGAAACTACCCCTCTGACCCCCCCTGACCTCTGAACTCTCATGACCTCCCATAACCTCACTCGGTTCCCAAGAGCCTTTCCTACTCCAGAAGGTTTTGAACTTCAACTCAGATCCAACTCAGATCCAACTCAGATTCACCTCAGTGGTGCTGCCATAAGCCCTTCACAGGTAAGGAGGCAGGGTTTAGGATGCAGTAATGAACTAGCAAACATCAACAAAACATAAAACGGTGACGGAGAGGTAAAAAAAATTAAGAGGGAGAGAGAGAGAGAGAGAGAGAGAGATAGGGGTGGGGTGGGGGGGCGGGGCGGGCGGTTGTGGAAGAGAAAAGGTCATGTGCGGCACTTACTGTAGCCAGCGCCGCTTTATGATCAGGCATTCTGTGCAGATGGCCCTGGGCTCTGCTTTGTGAGAAAGACCAAGGAAGACTCTCCTTGACTGTAGGAGAACACTAACTTCTGTGGGGTCTCCTCATTCACCACTACCCACTCCCCTGTCCCATCCGCTACAGGCCCTCACAAAGCTGGGCTAATCATCTCCCTGGTCTGATCCTGCTTCTGCCTGCAATGCCACCAATGCAAATGATTGGAGCCCCTGGGAGCCAGAGTGGGGAAAACAGGGCTAATCATATTCACATGCTAGCAGTGCCATAACAAGAGAAGAAGAGAGTTTCCCCCCCTGAGTCGTTTCCCACGGTGACCAGTGAGTAGAGGAATGGGTCCCACCTCTAAAATGTTAAATGTCGTTAGTACCTTAAAGGTCCTGAGTACCTATTATTAGATGTTGCCAATCCGAACTCTGAACCTAACTCTTAGCCTTAAAGCAACATTATGTAACAATTTTACCTTCAAATAACAGCTTCAAAATCGCTAGTTCTTCATCATAAACATCCCTGCCAATGTTATTTATGAAAGAATGTGACGTAAACACCTTATCGGTGTCTTCCCTGTCTCACAGAGGTTGGTTGTTTTTCCCAATGCCCAAAGTCATCGACCTCAGTCCTGTCTCAGGTTAGCATCCAAATAAATCCATCTCAGCCATCTCATTCTCACGACAAAATAAGCCTTGGAAGTTTGCAACCTTGAAAACCTAACTCAGCTAGCTTGTAAGAAATGATGCACAACATTGTATTAGATTACACATACGCTTAGGAAACCATGTATATAGGCTGAAAATGCTAACAGTATTTCAGCAAAACTCAAATTTGTCATCTTTTTGTTTGTTATTCTTTTGGTTATGTTAGCGTTCATCTCTCAAATAAATCAAATTCTCCAGATTCGTATTTGTGTGACCCCTTGTGCTATTACTCTATGTTGTCAGCCGACACTGTGGCTTCTTTGGCTTCTGGTGTTGCATATGCTGGTTCCATATCCGTCAGCTTGTCAAAAAATACACGTGTACCACTGTCCATTAGGGGGACAAAGTGCGATTTATATTTACGACAGTGGTGTAAAAGCGAACTACACGCAGCAACTTTAGGGGAAGCTCAGTAGCAAAAAATACCAATTCTATCACAATGGGGCTTTAAATCCCAAGTAGGCTTCAACATTAAACAATGTGTAAAATATGTAATAGGCACATTACATTTATGTATTCATTATGTATAAACTACATAGGATGTTTCAATAAACATTTAACATGACTGATACTATACAGAGTTATACACAGTATAGAACTAGCTTAGGTAGTTAGATCATTAGTATTCAACAGTTTGTTTGTTGTTTGTTGTGGTACATTGTCAGAGTAGTAATAAAAGTTAGGAAGCATTTTATTAGTCTGCCTGTTAAATGTTTAAATGTTGTCATCAATTATCAGCAGTAGTGGAAAGTAACTAAGTAACTAACAATTTTGAGGTACATGTACTTTACTTGAGTATTTCCATTTTATGTTTCTTTATACTTCCACTCCACTACACTACATACAGAAATATACTACACTACATTTATTTGACAGCTTTAGTTACTTTTAAGATGAAGTTTACACAATGGATAGTTACAACAAGTTGTTTAAAATTAAAACCAATGGTTTCCAACCATTTTGGTTTCTGATGTCTAACAAGTAGCAGTGTGTAGTCGGGGTCACTATTCAGATGTCTATGAGTCGGTAACAGGGAATGCTTCAGTGTTAGTAACCTGATGATGTCATATATAATAATACATCGGTCAGAGGGACCAAACCAGTACTTTTACTTTAATACTTTAACTACATTTTGCTGCTGTACTTTTACTTAAGTGGGATTTTTCACGCAGGAGTTTTACTTGTGATGGAATATTTTTAAATTGCTGTATTGGTATATAAGTAAAGGATCTGAATACTTCTTCCGCCACCAATGGCCAGTTTGTTTTCTTAGATTACATTGCATACATTGATCAAACCCTCCTGGCCAAAAATCTCCTTTGAATTACATCCCTTCCTTGTCCCTCACTCAGCTCCCACGTTTCTTGTGATATGTCCATCTCTCTCTTCCTTCCTTCCTCTTCTCTCGCTGGGGGGGCCCCAGGGGAACCAGCCTGGGAGACAGTGCTATGCAGGATTGTAACTATGACGCCAACTACCAGGGGAATACCCCCCCCCCCCTTTGAGTCAGTGTGTCTCTGAGTGTGAATGTGTGGCTTCTGTAAATATGTTGGTTCCTGTTTGTAGTGGTGCTTCATTTTTACTCTGTCTCTTTCTCTCTTTCTTTCAAAAACCTCCTTCTCCTCCTCCTCCTCTCTCTGTCCCTGCAGCTCTTGCCCTTTTGGGTAAAAGGTAACCTGGGGGGTTCTATAGCAATGCTCTGGAAAATTGCAACTATGAAAACCATAGTAAATAATGCTCGAATGAAAAGCTCTCAATCGATAGAGGCTACTACAGTTAGTGTGTAGTCAGGCAAACTAATGAATGAACAAAATAAATGCATTCTCTCATTTTGCCAAGTGGTGTAAATGCGATGAATTCCATGGTTTAATAACATGTTATTTGGAGAACTAGCAAGCTAGCGAGAATAGAATCAGAAAGAGCTAGCAAGAAAAGAATCAGAAAGAGCTAGCTAGCTAAATGATTCGCAGTGGTGTCAAAAGTAAACACATTCGTTACTCAAGTAGAAGTATTGATACTGGAGTTTAAAAATACTCTGGTAAAAGTTGAAGTATCGACTTAACCTCTTTACTCAAGTAAAAGTAAAAAAGTACAGGCTCTAAAATGTACTTAAAGTATAAAAGTAAAAAGTAACCTTAATAAAAAAAAAAATTTAAATGTAAAGCTAAACTAGTTGGACTTAATATAATTGACACGACTGTAAGAAATGGAAGCTTAATTTAATAGCTGATGAGTGCTACATGGAGCCCAACACATTGGTAAAAAAATGTCATACCAAAAATATACTAATGCTGTCAAAGACAACAAACTCGAAGAGCATGTTTTTCTCAAACTTTATTGGAATTCAAGTAGACCTCCACCCCATTTGCACATTCGTCTCTCATCAAGGGCCTTTGCAACTAGGTTCATAGTCTTCGCATATTCTGCCAGAAATGCAAGCTCAACAGGAGTAAACCTGTTAAAATAACAAATAAAAAACTCAAAATGTCATATTTTTTTCATGGAACACCTTCAATTCAATAACAAACCAATTATGTAATGCTAATCATCTGTGCTGAGGGTTAGTAAATATACTGTATATAAAGGGTTTTATAGCTTTTCAATTCAAAGTGAAAGAATATAGTTATAGTTCAGCTTTAAAAATTAAAAGAGGCAGGTACATACACGTGTATTTTTAGTCGCATTCAAACCAAAACAAATGTGACACTAAGGACTATATGAATTATTTTGGCGTGATACATTTTTCAATTATCTCTCAGGACAATCACAAGCCTAACAAACACATTTCCTTTGAGAAACACTGATACATAAACTGAATATTAAATAGCCTTATATTAGCTTACTACTGTGCAGTGGCGTTTCTACATTAGGGGCACGTGGGGCATTGCCCCACCAGATCCCCATGGCGCTGTTTTGCAGAAAGCTCAATCTGTGCTTTGTGGCAAAATATATCTTATTTTATTTAATATGCATAGTAGCTTGAATGTGTTTGTGAATGTTTGTGTGAGAATAAGCTTGACTCACAAGCATTATAGTCCTGTTTTGGAGTAATTTGATTCATGTGTGTTTCTGTCTGTGTGCTTGCACTCTGAAATGCTGCACTCCGCTGTCCTTCTCTGCTCTGTCGGCTACGGCGCAAGCTTAAGACCGTTGCCATGGAAACATTAATGAGCGTGAACCACACAGGCCAAAGATAACATTGGGAGATGGGGCACGATCAGATGTGCCCCACAAAATCTGCCTAGCAACTCGACTCGAATATTGCGAAAACCGCGAGAACTGTACCCTGTGACCAAGAAAAAAAAAAACAGTCAGATCATATCAGACAGACCAATGCCAGTAACGTTACTGCTAGTTAGCTATCGCTAGTTTTCGAGTATTTTGGAAGTTTTAATTCAGACTACAATGAGGAATGTAGACTATTTTTGTGAGGTGACATGACCTCATACCAAATTGCCCCACCAGAAATGTCATGCTAAAATCGACACTGCTACTGTGTAGTACATTTTATATCGTGGTAGTGAATTAGCCTACAGCTTATTTGTCAAACATCACAGAGAGCTAACTAGGTTAACCTGTAACTTAGGATCCTTCAGTAGGCAACTGCTAGCAAGCAAACCAAGGCATGTTGGCATGTTCCTCTGCTAGCCAAGCTGTCACAAGCATTTTAAATCGACCATTATTATAATAATAATAATAACTAGAAAATGCATTTCCTGAAGGAAATACCAGTGCATGAAATGCAAAAGTTAAGAAAGGAAGAAGAAAAGAAAGAAGAGTGAAGAAGCAAAGAAGAAAGGAAAGAAGAGTAAAAGAAGGAAAGAAGAGTGGAAGAAGAAAAGAAAGAAGAGTGAAGAAAGGAAAGAAGAGTAGAAGAAGGAAAGAAGAAAAGAAAGAAGAGTGAAAGAAGGAAAGAAAGAAGAGTGAAGAAAGGAAAGAAGAGTAGAAGAAGGAAAGAAGAAAAGAAAGAAGAGTGAAAGAAGGAAAGAAGAAAGGAAAGAAGAGTGGAAGAAGGAAAGAAAGAAGAGTGAAGAAAGGAAAGAAGAGTAGAAGAAGGAAAGAAGAAAAGTAAGAAGAGTGAAAGAAGGAAAGAAGAGTGGAGGAAGGAAAGAAGAAAAGAAAGAAGAGTGAAGAAAGGAAAGAAGAGTAGAAGAAGGAAAGAAGAAAAGAAAGAAGAGTGAAAGAAGGAAAGAAGAAAGGAAGAAGAGTGAAAGAAGGAAAAAAGATTAGAAGAAGGAAAGAAGAGTGGAAGAAGGAAAGAAGAGTGGAAGAAGGAAAGAAGAGTGGAAGAAGGAAAGAAGAAAGTAAAGAAGAGTGGAAGAAGGAAAGAAGAAAGGAAAGAGAAAACAAATTAGAGTATGGAAGGTGTCTCTTAATATTCCTAGTTATACAGTTGAATGGAGAGGGACAGAGAGAAGAGGAGCCTTGGCGCAGGTGTCAGTGAAGCACAGGTGCAAGCCAGTTTAATGACCCTATTATGATGTCATAATGGCCCAATGTAAGTCAATGGGAAAATTTGTATTCGTTTTTATTTAATATCTTAAAAAGTATAAAGTTTAGAAAAATGAAAAATACATAGCATAAGTGTCCTTTACAAGACATACGCGCCAAAGTTTGAACGGAGTTTCTAAGTTAAGCGGTTCGAGCTGAATTAAGTGCAGAATTCGGTACAAAGAATAATAAGAAGTAGAAGAATAAGAAACGAAGGAATAACAATACAGGGCATTTCATGCACTGTAATGATAATACAGAGCTTACCTCCACATGTTTTGAATGGCAAAAGTACGTGGTTCTTGGGTTCGAAAAGTTTGCATTCTCCATGAGTCCTTTTTGTTCCCGACGATTTCGAACAATTCTTGGAGGTAGGGCCAGGGATGTGGAAGGTTTTGCTGTTCTCCATCGCAAATACTGTCTTGCGTCTTCAGACCCTTCAGACATCTCGCCAGAGTTGCCATCTCTTTCTGACACTGCCATTGCCGCGCGTTGTATCATTTGTTCGCCTCTGTTGTCTTGTTTTGCGTCATGCGTAAAGAAGATGGATAGCCTAAAGCCCGAATTATAGATCTGCGTCGGTGTCCGTCCGTTTTACGGATGGGCGGGGAAACAGATTCGGACGGATTCGGACGTACTGTTTTTGATTTATACTTCTTCGACGGCTGTGGGTGTTGAAAACTTTTCACCGCCAGAACAGTGGGTGGCACAGCGTTTTTTTGGTCACAGACGAGCTACTACGCGACCTCTTTGAGTGATAGAATCCGTCGATTGTTTATCTCCCTCCTCCCAGCCGTCACGTCATCAAGAGCAACAGGTGTAGTCACATGGGTCTTTGAGACACACTACATTACAATGAAATAGTCTGTCTAACGCTATATATTCACTTGAAAAGGCAAGCTTATCTCCATCATGGTAGGTATTATTTGTGTGAAAAATAGTAGCAATCTATAACAAAATGATATGCTTATCTTACATACACTATAGAAACTATTAAAAACGATTCAATGAAATGAATACTATCTCATTTTCTTTGGTATTTTTTGTCATATTCAGATTTGTAATGATGATTGCTGGGTAATATGTATGCTGTTGTCCAATGTCAAGTCTCTATTTGATCATGTGACAAGACGATATGATAGTTTAGGCGCAACATCTGAACGTCAAGACCAACAAGCTGACTGGGCAAATAAATATCTGTGACAACGTGATTACAGGAGGCAAACTGGTATCAGGGAAGAAGTTAAAAATAAACTGTCATCTGGAGAGTTTAAAAGAATACAAAACGAGGGGGAATCTACTGTATGGAGATATTTCTGCTTAGTAGTCAACGCGTATTTATTAAACCTGGATGGTTGGGGGAGAGAGATGAACGTCAAAACCGACAAACTGGGCCAGAGGCAAAAGCACCTGCAAGCTGAAAACAATGGCTTTCAAACATAAGCGTGATAAGGCATTGAACATTCCATATTTAAATATCTTAATAAGTAGTCAAGTCAACGTGTCTGCCTCACGTGATGGAGAAGTTCGTTTTTGAGACTAAAATAAATCACATTTAGGATAATAGCCTTCTTGTGTGCGGGGATTTTTTTTATGTCCTAGCTGTGACAACGCGATTACAGGAGGCAAACTGGTATCAGGGAATAAGTTAAAAAATAAACTGTCATCTGGAGAGTTTAAAACAATACAAAACGAGGGGGAATCTACTGTATGGAGATATTTCTGCTTAGTAGTCAAGGCATTGAACATTCCATATTTAAATATCTTAATAAGTAGTCAAGTAAACGTGTTTGCTTCACATGCTTCTCCCCTGTACAAAAGCGTCGGCTAAATGACTAAATGTAAATGGATTAGACCTCGATTGTTGGACTATGTAGATCGTTTTATAACGAACTTTGTGCACTTAAAGTTTTTTTAAAAAAGAAACTGTCATCTGGAGAGTTTAAAACGACACTCGAGGGGAAATTTACTGTAGGCCTATGGAGATATTTCTGTCAGATGGCATCATATTCTATGCGGATTCTAATGAGGCTGTTTGATATGTCCAATGTAAGAAGTGTGAAGCTTTAATGAAACATGATTGATGCCATCCTCTTTCTCCACAACATGGATTAAACATCGATGGTTGGACTATGTAGATACTTTTATAAGGAATGTGTCCGTGTACTTACATTTTTCAAAAAAAAAAGATAATCTTCAATGGTAAGACTTGTTTTATTCGTGCCTCTTCTGGTGTAGCATATAACGTGAGTTTTATTTAGGCATATCAGATGCATAGCGTGTGTAATGTGTAGGCCATTTCATTCCGTTCTTGCAATGTGAATAATTCATTTCAATATGCTTATATCCCTTTTGTGCGCGCTTGTGCGTTTAACGGGGCTTGTTTGTGTGAGCCAGTGCATTTATCATTCATCTGTTGATGCTCGAGTTTAATAAAGGCAGGCTATTCTTAAGAAACGTATGTAAATGTGTCAGTAGTATGAACAGTTGAGACATTGACTCATTGGGGTTCGGACTAAATATTTTACTTGCTGTCGGGCTGGGGTAGGGCTGGGACAAGTCAGCGCGATAAGGCATTGAACATTCCATATTTAACTTGGCATAGTCGCCCCATAATGCCGTGCGGCGGGCACATACTTTTCTCGATGTGATGCAGCGCATAGACATATATACATGTCTATGATGCAGCGCCCAACTGTTCTAATTGCATGTCGTTGTTCTGTGTTGGGACGGAGTTTATACAGGTGTGTGACGGTAGCACAGTCTGTTCGTGATAACTTGTAGCAGGGCATAAAGCCCGTGCCATTTTGACATTGTATTGTGTTTAGTGTTTAATTAAAAGCCATAACAAATATTCCACACTTCTGTGATTTGTTACAATATCTTAATAAGTAGTGAAGTCAACGTGGATTCTATGGATTAAATTCATTTATTGACACATCTTTTCAGGACGGCCACAGCGCTTTAAAACGACGTGTTTATAAGTTACATTATTCAAAGATGGTAGATAAAAGGCGAGATAATCGCCAGGTGTAATAAGCCTACTTTCTCATTATGTGTGTGTGTTAGGGTTTGTAATGCAATGGTGTTGGCTGCAAGTTAACTCCACTTCACGTTAAGGTTAGCTTTTGTATATGAGCATTCATTTCAACTGTTCCATCATCTGAAATATCACGGTGTCGAAAAACAAACCTTTGATCTAAACAGAATATTCAGTATGGAATGGGAATATTTCAGAGCAGGGCTATCTTTTATCGCGTTTGACAAATATGCTCTGATTGCTGTGATGTCTCCTGTGAGAATGGGATAGTATTCTCTCCTATGAATTCGCGGTCATTTGAGCGTCCTTATAAGTGTTTCAGAAATATCTTCAGACCTCTTCTGTTATGTTTGTTCATAATCAACTAGAAGAAGCTTGTGAGACGGTCTACAGGCTATTCATAAAAAACATACGTAAATGTGTCATTAGTATGAACAGTTGAGACATTGACTATGTCTGGTTGGATTCCGACAATATATTTGAATGGCTGTCTGGCTCGGGCACTACTCTGTCGGACGCAGGCCGGGCTCGGACAGAAATATTCGGCTGATCCACACTCTATAACAGAATAGGAACAGATAGGGAATGAAACAGGAAATGTGAGATTCCGGAAATGATGTCGTTAGGAAATGATTTCGTTAGCGGACCAATCACAGCCAAGGGGGTATCCGTCGCTATCCGTTCGTATCCGAAAAAGTTACAAAAATCGAGAGGTGCACGTCGGTGTCCGTCCAGCTCTCCGAAGGGCTCGGATGGGCTCGGATGGGCGTTCCACCACAGGGAAGGGTGTTGCCAAGGCGTGGCTATGTGTCCGGACGGACACCGACGCAGATCTATAATTCGGGTTTAACCAATGAGTGTTATGGGTTTCTATGCTTCATCCAATTACGCTCGAAATCAGTATATCTGGATGGCGCCATTGATCTGTATTAAGATGGCGCACATTTGAAACATTTGAAACTGTTAAAATGTAACGAGTAGAAGTAAAAAGTTGCCAGAAAAATAAATACTTGAGTAAAGTAAAGATAGCTAAAAATTCTACTTAAGTACAGTAACGAAGTATTTGTACTTATACTTCGTTACTTGACACCTCTGATGATTCGGCCTTAGCAACAATGGAATCAGTCGTTACCAAGAAAACTATCCAATGTTATCCTTGTTCATGACTTAAGAAAGTAGCCTAGGATTACAAACTAAACAGGTTGGCTTCTTCATAAACTGAACCAAATGTTTCATTTGTGGGCTATACATGTTTGTTTATGTGTGGCAACCAGGCCTTCGAGGTGTCCTATTATATGGAAATATATTCGAGTTGGAGTTCTTTGCCTCCGCCGTCCAATATTTTCTTATAACGGGACACCTCGGCGGCCATTATTCCTTACATAACTCTGGGAGTACCGGGAGGAGGGAGGGTGAGGAGAAGACATGTAATAAAGAGTGAGAGAAAGAAATGGAGAGAAAATGAGAGAGAATGTTAATTAAAGACTGGTAGAGAGAGACAGAACGGGAGCTAAGGTGACATAATTGAAAGAAAGAAATAGAGTGAATCTAAATCAGAGATAAAAAAAACCAAAAGAAAAAAATGAGAATGTGAATGAGAGATAGAAATAGAGAGAGAGGATGTGCGAAAGAGTGAGATCCTGGGAAGGCAGGGGAGGGCTGGGTTTTAATAAATGACTGTGCTGGCCTTTCATAATGTTACTGGTTATGCAAGGGGCTGCTGCCTGCCTCTGAGCTGTCTAAAGGGAGCCTTTTGCAGACAGTGAAGAGCAAATTCACAGAGTTAGCTACAGTACAAGGCCAAGTGCAGCCATGCAACTGCGCTCTGCGCTTGTGTTGTGCTGTTGTGCTCTCAGCCCCAATACAATAGCTGTGCTGAGCAGGGCACAGAGCAGCAGGAAGGAGGCCGAATAGAAGAGTATGTACTTAAAACACAACACAACACAACACAGCACAGGAAAGCGCAGTGCAGTGCAGTGCAGTGCAACACAACACAACACAACACAACACAACACAACACAGGAAAGCGCAGTGCAGTGCAGTACAACACAGCACAGGAAAGCACAGTGCAGTGCATTACAACACAACACCTGCTCTGGGTTAACACTCAAAGTGTCCCAAACAGTGAAAGCCATAGGTGCAACAGTGTCAAGACAATGCCACACAACAGCCTCAGTGTTACAACTATTACAAAGTAATGATGGCAATAGAGCTCATGTTCATGAAAACCACACTCAGAAACAGTAACACTTTCCATTCTATTCTGTGGCTTTGTATTCTATTCTGTGCTGTTTCATTCTATTCAATTCCATTCTATTCCGTTCCATTCTGTTCCGTTCTGTTCCGTTCTGTTCTCTTCTGTTCTGTTCTGTTCTGTTCTCTACCGATGCGAGACGGACAGTATCAGCGTCAGTGGGAGTGGTGGAGAGTGGCGGTATCAGTGGCTGTTCCCCTGACAGAGAGCGTAAGGCTGCCATTGCTGACAGGAGCAGGGGGTGGTTAAACACAGATGAGAGCAGATCTGGTCCACTGTAGAGAGAGCCTCTTTGTGTCCGGGCCCCCTACAGCACTGCCTCTGTTCAGCATCTCTCTCTCTCTCACTCTCTCTCTCTCTCTCCCTCTCCCTCTCCCTCTCTCTCTCTCTCTCTCTCTCTCTCTCTCTCTCTCTCTCTCTCTCTCTTTCCCGCTCACAACAACCCCCCCCCCCTCCTTTAACTGCATCTCTGTCTCTCAGTCACTGTGTTCTTCTCTCTTGCCCTCTCGTTTTCTCTCCCCCTCCCCCTCTCTCTCTCACACACACACACTCACACACACACACACACACACACACACACACACACACACACACACACACACACACACACACAAACCTGTCTTAGGAGTGTGGGCAAGCTTGGGGGAAGCAGAGGCTGCCCATGGACTCTATACTTAGCCGTGTAAAGTGTTTGTGGTGTGAAGTGGGTGTGTTGATTGTGTGCGAGCTGAGGTGTGGAGGAGGTGGTGTCTTTCACCAATCCCTGGTGTTTCCGCTGTACTATATCTGTGTGTGCATAGGCGTGTGAGTGATATGGGATTCTGTGTGGGTGTGTGTGTGTGTGTTTGGCAGGGATGTTTAATAACAGTGCTGGGGATTGTTGCAGTGTATGTGTGTTTGCATGTGTGTCAGTTTGTGTGCATCTGTGGGTCTGCATGTGCATGTTTCAGTGTGTGCATAGGTGGGTATGTTTGTGAAAGCTGGGTTTGTGTATAAATGTGTGTGAGAGAGAGAGAGAGAGAGAGAGAGAGAGAGAGAGAGAGAGAGGGGTGTGTGTGTGTGTGTGTGTGTGTGTGTGTGTGTGTGTGTGTGTGTGTGTGTGTGTGTGTGTGTGTGTGTGTGTGTGTGTGTGTGTGTCTTCACTGAGTACCAGGAACAGGTATTGGCTAGTTGGGTGGGTTCATATCAGTTCTGGTGGAGCCCGGCCATATGGACAGCTCTGTCTAGGGAATCCAGCACGCGGTCAGCTCTGCTGGGCTGCTCTCTCCATCTGCTCCTTCTACCTCCCTCTCTCTTTCTAAATTTCTCTTTCGCTTCCTCGTACCCCTCCTCTCTCTCAATGTCTACCTTTTTCTGTTTCTGCTACCACTTCACTTACACCAGCCATCTCTTTTCCACTCTTGTAGTCTGTGCAGCTACTTTTTTTCACTCTTAAATGTAGTTGCCCCCCTGTATTTACTGTCACATTCACTCTACTATTGCAAACATATTGTAGTTGTTTAATATTGTGAGAAATTATCACACAAGTGTAGCAATTCTGCACAGACTATAGTGTAGCAAAGTCATATTGTACCTCGCCATTATATACGTATAGTAGTTATTACTTATATATGCCACTAAATACATATTATTGTATTGTATTTCATTGACTTTACAGCAGTATTCTGTGGTATCGGCTCCCAGTCTCTTTTGCCCTCTCTTTTTTTCCAAATCTCCTCATCATGTGTGGGTATGAGTGAGGAAAGGCATGGTGGCATGTGCGGTTTCAAATGAACCGTGTGCAGGAATTTAAAACTTTCTGAGGTAAATAGTTAGTTGGTATCATCTTCAAACATATCAGGAATATAAGTAATGGACAGATAAACACTATGCACTATGCAGTTCTGTGGTCCAGGTCCTATAGTGTTGGTTTATCAAATCTCACGGGGTGATATTTTTTATTGTAAATTGACTATACATATTTGGCTACATTATTTGTCACTTTGAATCACATTATTTTATGCAAATAAAATGTATAATGTTATATAAAATATCAAAGATTGATGTGATGTGTAAGAAGTCAGTGTGGTGTATGAAGCTGTTGATGAGGTGTAATAAGTGGATGTGGCATATGAGCTTGATGTCTTGTATGCAGTGTGTGCAGTGAATGTGGCATATGAGCTTGATGTCTTGTATGCAGTGTGTGAAGTGAATGTGGCATATGAGCTTGATGTCTTGT
>NC_045164.1:11669655-11677155 GCF_900700415.2 Clupea harengus
TTCTCAGGACAGCACTCAAACAAATCTTGCGTATGTGCGTACACACAAATCTACGCATACACACACACACACACACACACACGTATGTGAAAGATGGTCCGTGCCCTGCGCTGCTTTGGATGTATGTCTATGTTAAACCTGTGAGAGATGGGAGAGAAAGACACAGGAAAGACCCAGCTCGTGTGAGTACTGCTACAGTAACTTTAACTCTGACCAAGCCAGCCATCAGTATATTCCTGTTGCTAAATCTGTAGCATAAGGAGCTGAAAGGTGGGATTTGGTCAACTGATGTTTAAGAGACAAACAAGGGACATGTTTTACTTAGTAATTCATGTGATTACACATGGAAGGCATCAGATGTGTTACTTTACATAGCATGTTGTTGGTGTGAATGTGTTATAGGTGGGTTACATACTGTATATCATTGGTTTGGGAGCATGTGGCAGAGAATGCGTGATTCACTTGATGCAATTGGTCTTGTGCAACAAATATTTATAACTGTTTATATGGACTGGTCAAAACAGTTTGTGGTATCAACGGATCAACTTGAATTCATGGCATTCTATCGGTTGTGTACATTCTGCAAGTCCTTGGGTTCTTTTTCTTCCGTAGATTTTTTAAATCATCAGTAGTGCTCAGAATACTGTTTATATTCCAAGACTAAGACCTTATTAACTTTATTATTTATCATCACTATGTTGGATGATAACAGTTTTTTTTATTGAGTGAATAAAGTAATCAGAGACTGGGGAATCCTGTGCAGTTTAATCTTCATTAAGTTTTGTACAGATAATGAATTCCTGCTGGTTTGAGAGATCCCAGATAGGAGCTGATTCGAGAACAGTTCTGGCTCTGATCTGGCATGGTCCCTAACCTCACCCTGACCCTAACCCTGACCCTGACCCTGACCCTAACCCCAGCCATATCAGGGTCAGCTGGTATTTCAGATCAGCCATGGCTCTCTGCTAACCTGACCCTTTTGTCATTATGTTTTGCTCTCTTTTCTCCTCCTCTCACACATTCATTCTGCTCCCCTCCTCTACCACCTCCCTCCCACTCCTCCATTATCTCCTCTCCCCCTTTCATGTCCTTCCCACTTCTCTTCCACTCTTCCTCATCTCTGTCCATTTTCCCTCTTCCTTTTCAACTGCTTTCGTCCTCCTCTCTCTCACTCTCTGTCTCTCTCTCCATCTCTCTCTTTATTCATCCCCTCTTTCCATCCATGCACTCTATCTCTCCACTCTTCTTAATTTCTTTCCATTTTCTCTACTCTCATTCAACTTCATTCCTCCTCCTTCTCCCCTCCCCCCTCTCTCTCTCCATCCATCCCCCCTTTTTCCTCTTTCTCTCATTCCATCCATCCCCCCTTTTTCCTCTCTCTCTCTATCTCTCAGTTTGCACCAGCAGTTTTCCAGCTATAAGGAGCAGGTGCGGAGGCAGGTGAGCACGGAGACGCGGCAGCAGTCGGGCCAGGCCAAGGACGACGCGCCCACCTGTGGCATCTGCCACAAGACCAAGTTCGCCGACGGCTGCGGCAACGTCTGCTCCTACTGCCAGACCAAGTTCTGTGCCCGCTGCGGGGGAAGAGTCTCTCTGCGTGCCAACAATGTGAGTCGCCACTGCCAAAACACTCGCCGGAAGTGAACCAAAACCTGTGTTTGTGCTGTCTTTCAGTTGGATTGCATGTTTGAAGGGACAGGAAGTTGTTGACTCATGTCCAGTGCTCAGACACTCACGCTGGTCTGTTCTCCTCAAGTGATCAGAGAGTACTGCAACTTGGGAGGAACTAATTGTCCTACACATTGAAATAGTGGACTGTAGTATGGAATAGTATGGAAGAGACTTGTCTTGAGTTGTCTTCATATGTATGTGGACATTTGGAGAGGGATTTGTGTAACTATTTGTAGTAGGATCAAAGTAGGGTCTATTAGCACAATGAGAGCGCTTGTAAACCCAGTGGTAAGTGGTTAACAGTGAAAGAGACTTACGGTGGTGGTGTCTGAGGGAGCTGTCCTGGTCGATTCTCAACAGTGTAAGGACTGCAACTTCAATGAATTGTCTCTTGACACCCTACTCTCATTGTTGAGTGTCAAAGTCATGTGGGTACAGTTACAGATTACAAAATTCAGTGTATGATTCCTCATCCTTAACTAAATGTACACACTACTGTGCCTCTTCAGGTTACATGTCCAATGTTCCACTACTCCTGACACATATCTACAGGACATTTCCCATAAATGTCTGACTTTTAACTCAAAGCCCCTTTTCTTACTCTTCCTTTCATCCCTGCATGTGCAAAATAATTGGCAGCACCTGCCCTTTCAGAAGTTTCAGAGTGGTTATGACAAAGTTGAAATTTCTGTCACTGATTATTTTTTTTTTAATGTAAGCATGTGTTGTAGTGATGGCTGTCAGGATGTCAAGATATCTGCCTGTGGTTTTATGATACAATATTGTGCTTTATAGCACGTTAAACATTAGTGTGTGTGCCCTGAGGAAGAGGTGGGTGAGGAAGCAGGAGGTGAGGTCGGTGTAAGACCACTGAAAAGGGAGGAGTGTGTGTGTGTGTGTGTTTGTGCGTGTGTGTGGTTGGGTGGACCAAAGAGCCCAACGCGGAGCAGCGAAAGGTTAATTGGGCATTAGACGGAGGATGCAGAGGCCCCCTCCAGCAGGGGCGGGGGGGCGTCTCCGCGGGGCCGCCCCGTGAAGCCGAGGCTGCCGCAGCGTCTCGATGGAGCAGGGCGGACCCCACGCGGCGAGGGCCCCTAAAATTGGAGCCCGCCTCCCATGGCGTGATATTTACTGGGGCTCCTGTGCTCCACGGTGCCTGCCATCACATCCACAGGGCTAATTAGCACAGCCCCCATAATGAGCACAGTGGAGAGAGAGGGAGAGAGAGAGAGAGAGAGAGAGAGGAGGTGGAGGGGTGGTGGTGAGAGAGAGGGTAAAGAAAAATACAAAAGAGAGTAATTGATAGAGAGAGAAAAAAACATCAGAGAGATAGTGTGTATTTGCGTCTGTGTGCGTGTGTGTGTGTGTCTGCGTAGGTTGTACGTATGTTGTGTGTGTGTGTTGAGACCCGGGAGGTTTGTAATTACCACCGATTCAAACCTGGCTTCCTGGAGAGATGCTCATTCCTGCGCAAATAAGTCTGTCAGTTAAAAACAAAATGGAACCACTATGCTTTCATTATTACAGCCAACTTTTGCTTAAGTTTGCATGCATCTGTATGCATGCTGTTTTTGCTAGTATCTGACCGAGACAGTGATTGTGTGTGTGTATGTATATTTAATGTAGACATTTAGGAGAGCAGAACAGTCCATTTTCTGCTGAGTGCTGTTTTATTTCTGACATTCTTTAAATGTAGCTTGTGCTTAATGTATGCCTAAGTGTGAGTCGCTTACTGCTGAGTCAGTGTTTTCTCCTTGTTTCCTGTGGGGGGCAGCATACTTTACTTTCTGTTTTATCCAAAGCTGTCATCGGTTTTCAGCCAGGTCATTTAGAACAAAAGTTAACATGGTCTATCCCTGCTGGAGGATTGTACATGCAGCATTTAAAAAAGCTGATAAACAACTGTTACAGATATGGTTCTATATACAATTGTTTCTTTATTAGTAATGTTTCTTCCTTTAGTGTAGTTATGTAATGTGTGGTGAAATGGGGAAAATTGCACCATGCAGTGAAGAGTAGATTAGTTTTTCAGGAGTTTTCAGGATTAGGGTCTAGGACAAGGATATAGTGCAAGGAAATGACCAATACCAAAGTCCAGAAGAGGATAAGGAGATGCTGTTAGTGGTTTGTGTTAATTTTTACAACTTCAGTATTGGTATTCAGTCAGATAGACTTTATTGTTAGTAGTACCATACAAAATCTAATAAAATAATAAATCACATTAAATGAAAATAAAAGCTTGCATTTAGCATCAAGACTGTAATGGTAGTTCTTCGTATGGAGAGTTCTCTCAGTGGGCTGAGAGGATTCATTAGTAACCATGTGGTTTCACGGTAACCAACTTCACTTCTCTCCACTGATGTGCCAGTGAAGTATTGCACTCACATCTTAAGCGTTTCATTTCTCCTTTTAATACATGCCTTCTCTCTCTCTTTTTCTGTTTATTTCTGACATTTCTTTTCATGTTGGAACGCTGAAAAAGAAGGATGACAAAGTGGTAAGGGCTCTTCACATTCTCTTGCTCTGTCTCACTGAATGCTCCTCTGTGCCCCTGTGTTTGTGCCACAACACAAAGATGGCGTGGGCTGCGTGCGGTTTTTACATACAGTGATATGTCCTGTGTGTGTGTGTGTGTGTGTGTGTGTCTGTGTGGGTGTGTGTGTGTGCAAGCAAGGTCACCATCTTTCCATTCATCCGTCACCTTTCTTCTCAAAGTGCGTCCGTTTGAAAAGATTCAGCTCACGTGTCACCTCCCTTCTGTCATCTTTTTCCTCACACACACTTTTTCCTTTGGATGACATTCCTTCTCTGTCTTCGTTTGATTCAGTCTTACCGTGGGCTAGGAATCACAGTCATTCATTTGAAATGTCATGGACAATCGATGAGGACCTCAATCAGACACTTCACTTTCACAGACATTTCTAAACCAACAAAAAATGTACTATTAAAACACTAAATTAGTCAATTTACTCCACAATATTGGATATACCATTCATGCCTCACCCAATACCATTGTACAATACATACCATTCAGACAGTGTATTGCAAATACCTGTCATTCCCACTCTGGCATCAGGCGTCTCAGAGAAGTCACACACAGTATCTCCCATACATCACGTTCTGAGCCTGATCCAGATGTCCAGACACGTTATTCAGATCTGTATGGACGAATCGGATGCGTCCCATCCGGGCTCTTGTCTCTAACCTGTCCTCTCCTACCTGTCTGTGTCCCCCAATCCCACTCTGTAGAGTCTCATTCTGAAAGACAGGGTAAGCTGTGCACTGAATGTGGACCCCCCCACTCTGCATGTCCTCTGGTGTGTCTATTACAAACTCAGATTTGAGTTGGCATGAGTATGTTTCCCATCACGGACGAGATTACTTTCAAGTGACATTGACATCTGTACAATATATTGCTTTAGTTAGTTATGAGTTATGTTGCAATATTGCATTTTGTGCTAAGTAGTGCATTGCTTTTGTGCTAGATTTTAGCTTTTAGTTTTGCATCATCAATGATTGAATAAAATAGGACTAAGCATTACATTAAATAAAATAAGGTGGTCTAAATACAATATGGATGTTATTGTTATTGAAATAATATTTTGGTGGCTTGCCAATTGGAATTGACCACTATGGGATTGCTGTACTTCCTACTTCGCCACTAACAGTGCAAGCTGATATATTAGCCTTTTTCCAAAGCCCGTTGGCCCTGTCTTTGCCCTTGATGAATGCATTTACACATTCCTCTTGCTCCGGCTTCACTTTTTTTATGTTTGCTGGCATTGCTACAACTGTTTGTATCGCTTCGACTAGATCTACAACTGCCGCCATTGTTGTAACTACTTATCAAACAAAATGCTTCACTTCAGCGTCTTCACAACTAGCTACTCACACTAGTTGCTGATTGGTCTGCCCTTCAGAATGGCTCAGCGATTCATTTTGTGAAGAGTGCTTCCAGATTATAATCCCAACGACAACTGAACTGGGAGCAATAGGCGGGCGGGAGCCAGGCTGGTTTTTACTGGCCTTTTAAGACAAGAGTGTGCTAGTCTTTACTGGCCTTTTAAGACAAGAGTGTGCTAGTTTTACTGGCCTTTTAAGACAAGAGTGTGCTAGTCTTTACTGGCCTTTTAAGACAAGAGTGTGCTAGTTTTACTGGCCTTTTAAGACAAGAGTGTGCTAGTCTTTACTGGCCTTTTAAGACAAGAGTGTGCTAGTCTTTACTGGCCTTTTAAGACAAGAGTGTGCTAGTTTTATGGTGTGGCATGTTGGGTACCAATGCCCTCAGATGTTGCATTGCATTTAAACTAGTTGATGCACTCTTTGCTTGACACCTAAAAATAGAGTTTTAGATATGAATGTTAAGAATAAGAGTTTGCTATCTTGCACGTGTGGTATTACTTGTCGAATCACATTTAGGGTAAATCCAGGCACACCAAGACTACTTTTAATGTGAAGCTGCTATTACTGGCCTAATGTATCCAATGTATCTCAGTAAAGTGGACTGTTGGGTAACTCAGAATCTTTTATCTTTGCATTCAATATGGAGGACGTGGACAGGCGTACAAATGAAAACAATGCATCATAATCACATTTAAGAAGCCTCCACTAAGAAACTTCCATTACTATGAGACAGGATACTGTAAGAGACTGGGTGTGGCAATACCGGAGGCCAGCTGTGCGTTTGGTCTTGCATGTTTCCACCGTGGCATGGGGGTGGCTGTGGACATTTTTGGGAAGTCACATTGATTAAAGTGATTCAGGGGATTTGGCTGTGGTTTCCGCCTTGCTTGGCACTGGCATCCTCGCTTGCATCTGTGCTTACCCAATGGTTCCAGTATGTTGCATCTACTCTGTCTTCCCGGTTATTATTATTTATTTTTTTCGTTGTTGTTTTTTCCTCTCAAGGCTGCGCCATTAGTTAATAAAAAGCACCGCTTTGGAAGACGTCGGACCACATAAAACAGAGCGCGGTCCGATGCCGAGCTCATTAGCCAAATGATGATCGGGCCTCCTGGCAGTATCTGCATTCTCTTCTCCAGCCAAGCATTTCTCCCCAAGCATCTCTCTGTTTTTGAAATTGGCTGGCGTCTTCGGTTTTCTCCCCTGCCCCCCTCCCCCACACCACTCCTTCCTCCCTTCTCTCTTTCTTTCTTTCTTTCTTTCTTTCTTTCTTTCGCTCAAGGATCCATTTCAAGCACTGGTCAGTAGTCTGCTGGGCTGGGTGCTCTCTGGTTGCTTTCTCCACTGTGCATTTTTCACCCCTGAATATCGATGGGCAGGTGGGGAGGGGAAAAAAGAACATGGAGCAAAGTGTCATTTCCTGCCTGAAAGCAACACCATGAGATGATTAGTATTGATTCTCGCTCTCTCTCGTGGCTTTTGCATCTGGTTGGTGGAAATGTTTCATTGACTGGGATCACGGAATTGGCTGTCTGGCTGCATGTCTCCCTGTGTGTGCATTGCAATGCCCCTTTGCAAGGCAAAAATGTCTTCTATGAGTCTTTTACCTGGTATTACAGTAATGGCATGAAAGTCATTTTCAGTGGGGGGTCTTGCCGGTTTGCTACATCAGGTGGGTTAGTGCCAGCCTGTGGCTGAACTGGGTACTGCAGGAGAGGTGCTCGTATGTTGACGTGAATGCCTTTTTAGTGCCTGTTTAATGAACAGTGGCAAGGAAATGTCCACACAAACACAGACTCATATGCACGGGCACACACACACACACACACACACAAACACACACACACAAACCTTAAACCCTCAAACCTCTTTCTCTTTCCCTTTCTCTCTCTCACACACACACACACACACACACAGTGGGCTCTA
>NC_045164.1:11682155-11694655 GCF_900700415.2 Clupea harengus
AAACAGAAGCCTACATGGTTTTGTTGACTGGATATAGTATATAGTATATGTTGAGCTGTGTCTGTGTTCAACCATATTTTTATAACCAAAATATCCATTTGTAACCATATGTAAGTGTAATACTGAATGTGTTTGCTTAACTCCTTTGCTCTTGCTTTTGAACATTATCACTCTGAGGCATTTCAATTCCTTGATTAAAATGATGATTGTCTTGTTCACTAACAGAATTGGCTGATTTTATAGCAGAGGCTTATGGTGTTCTACCATGGTAAACCAGTGTTTTTTGGGCCAGTTGTTTGTGAAAAGTGAAAGGAATAAACAGTGCTATAGTACTGGTGATCAAGGGTGAGTCTAGAAGAAAAGAGGCAGCAAAATTGAACTAATCCTCAGAAAATCTGATAAATAGTCTTATAATGATGTGATAAAAGCTCTGTCTCTCTCTCTTTCTCTCTCTCTCTCTCTCTCTCTCTCTCTCCCCCGTCTCTCTTTCTCTCATTCCCTCTCTTCAAGACCTTTGTTGTAAAGACTGCCATTTGTTGGTCATATATATTTACATTTAGTCATTTAGCAGACACTTTTGTCCAAAGCCACATACAAGGGAGAGAACAGTCAAGCCTCGAGCATTAGAACCCTGGTGTAACAGTAAATACTACTTTACATAAGAAATAAGAAAAACGAAATAGAAAAGGTGGGGTCATTTCCATAGCCAGTGTGGGAGGGAGGTTAGGGGGTTGTGGGGTGTGGGTGGGATGGTTGTGAGTTGTGGATTTAACCAGCTTTAGGTCTGATCTCCTTACCGATCGCGCTGTGTCAAATCCATTGGAACATCATCGCAAATCTTCATTATCGTTTTCCATTGGCCAGGAACACAACCCAGTCCCATCCATAGGCTGGTTTACTGTAAAGACAAGACCGTTCGGTGAATTCCCACAATCTGATCAGAAAAGGCCTCTGCGGTAATTCATTTCAGCTGACACTTATCCAAAGCGACTCTGTGTAGGTGAAGTATACCATTTCATCAGTATGTGTGCTCCCTGAGAATTCAAATCATGACCCATTGATGTTGATGCTGGCCTCCTCTCTCTGTCAGCCAATCTATGGCTTTTTCTCTATGTTATTGATCGGAATAGCATATAAGGAGGGAGCCATCATTAGCACAAGCACAGGGAAAAATGGATCTACACAAATGTAATTCCCGAAGGACCCAAACAGTCAGAAGGTTATGTGTTATGAGGAGCTGATAAGGTGTCCAGTGATGTTGTCACATTTGGCTCCTGAAGACTCTCAAAGAGAACAGCGATTCATTACCTGCTGCAATCTTAGAGTGTCAATCTTATTTTTGGTGGGGATTTCCATGGTGTACGTTCTGATATGGATGTCCCTCAAATGAACAAGTATCTAATACGTATATCTGTTTCAGTCTTTCTATCCCTCTGTTGCCCTCTCTCCCTCTCTCTCTATGTATTCCTCTCTCTCTCCATGTATTCCTCTTTCTCTTTCTCACTTTGTCTCTTTCTTTCTCTCTCTCTCACACCCCCTCCCTCAGGTTTTTGTGATAAAACTGGAGAATAAATGTCAGATTAAGCATATGTACTTTAGATATGTATTCCAGATATGAGCCTCAGTCAAGGCTGCCTCTGACTTAAAGTAGGGCAGGAAGGAAGAATGAACTGTGAATGTGGCTTTGGGCGACGCGTCAAACCAAAACATGCTTAAAGGCTACAATTCATCGTACACAGTGTCTCTCTCTCTCTCTCTCTCTCTCTCTCTCGCTCTCTCTCTCTCTCGCTCTCTCTCTCTGGCTACGCGAAAAGACTTCATAAAGGGGAATTGTGCTCAACAGCTTGTTTGCCTATTACAGTAAATGTGAGCCCATTCGAGCCCATTTTCTGCTGAGACAGTTCCTTTGACTTCAGGCTTTTCAAAAGGAGGACGTCTTTGTATTCCACCCAGGCAGTTTTTAAGGAGCCGGCATGATACTGTCAAGGAAAAGACTACAAAAAAGCACAACCAGGCATACTGGATTCCCTCTTTAGATTTTTCAGAAGAATTGACTTCATTCTTGCATAAATCTATGTATTTATGCATAGAAACACACACACACACACACACACACACACACACACACACACACACACACACACACATTAGCGCTGCTTGCTGTCCTAGTTTTTGTAGTCATTTAGGAATGCTGCCTTTCCGTCTTTTCCCCTGAGATGGCCATCAGGCCTGTTTTCCTCTGCCACTGGAAGTTCATTAGAGAGCTTTGTAGTCGCACTCACGCACCATTGTGCCAGATTAGAGAGGCCCTGCATCCCGGCGCGCGCTTGATGTCAAGACGTGATCTAATGCCAGGATTACCTTGGGATTATTCCATCCTGGCATAGATTAGATTCAACTTTACAGAGTCCAGGTACAAAGCCAATGAAATGCAGTTAGCATCTAATCAGAAGGGCGAAAGAATAGCATTACAGATAAGTGCAGGTATAAGTAAGTAGTACAGCATAAGTAATGCTATATCGTACAGTATGTACAGTGTTATTGACAGTGGTGAGCAACATACAGATTATTATATGTCTATATAATATAATAATATATTAAATATGTAATACATTGAGGTGAACTGGACAGAGTTGGAAAGGGGAGAGTATATATAACGGTTGTACGTACAGTATAGACAAAAAAATACAGTTGTACAGCTGTACAGAATGTACAGTTGTGTGTTTTATAGTAAACTGAACAACGTGAGAGGATCAGGCTGTGCAGGAATGAGCAGCACAGATATAAAAGCACTGAGACACAGTAATGAGTGCATTAATGTTTAGCACTGTGGTGTGAGGAGTTCAGCTGAGTCACAGCCTCAGGGAAGAAGCTCTTCCTGAGCCTGCTGCTGATGGGAGGAGAGTAAATAAGTCCATGGTTGGTCCAGGGTGGGATGCATCCTTGATAATGCTTGTTGCCCTGCCCAGGCACCGTCTATAGTAAATGTTCTCAATGAAGGGCCACCCACTGAGGTGATTTACAGTCCGATGCGGAACGATTGCCACACCACACTGAGATGCAGATGGTGACTGTGCTCTTGATGGTACAGTCGTAAAAGCTAACCACTGTCGTGGGACACAGGTGAGCTTTCTTGAGAGTCCGCTGGAAGTTAGACACTGGGAACAGGTGAGATCGTCTGAGATGTCTCTCTCTCACATACACACACACACACACACACACACACACACACACACACACACACACACACACACACAGTCTCTCTCTCTATCTTTCGTCTGAGATGTGGACTCCAAAGTCCGTTGATGGAGATGGGGGCGCGTGCATGGCTCCTGTCTCGCCTGAAGTCCACAATGGTCTCCTTGGTCTTCTGGTGTTCTTCTCTCTCTCTCTCTCTCTTTCTCACACACACACACACACACACACTCACACACACACACACACACTCAACTACATGTAAACACATGCACACACACACACCAGCACAGATACATAGAAAGAAACACGTGTATGCACGCTTAAATGATCAGCTGGTGTATTCTCAGAATGATTATGTATTGTAGACACACATACACTTATGCTCATACACTTACATAAATACACACTACCGACACACACACACACACACACACACACACACACACACAGTCTCTCTCTCTCACACACACACACACGCACACACACACACAGTCTCTCTCTATCTCTCTCTCACACACACACACACACAGTCTCTCTCTCTCTCTCACACACACACACACACACACACACACACACACACACACACACACACAGTCTCTCTCTCTCTCACACACACACACACACACACACACAGTCTCTCTCTCTCTCTCACACACACACACACACACACGCACACACACGTGCTGTGGTGCGCTGAGAGGCTCTCCTGTGCAGGGGCGGTGGCACTGGTATTAGCATGGCAGTGTAATCCGTGCTGTGAGGGTGCTGTGAGGGTGCTGGCAGCTGTGGATTGCCCTGCTGATTTGCTTGAGATTAGTTTGGACGGGAGCCAGCCCTGTTCAATCAGGACATAATGCTTTTCCTCTGTCCGCCCGCCTCCACCACCCACCTCCACCCCTGCTGCACCACCATGCCCCTGCACAGTCCTACAGCCACACCGACACACGGCACTCACACCCCCCACCTCAGCCACCTCTTCCTCCTCCTCCTCCTCCACTTCTTTATCCATCCCTCTCTTTCTTTTCTGTCACACTCTTTCTTTTTTCCCTGCTCTGAACTGGAATCTCTCTTTCTCTCTGTCTCTCACTCTCTCTCTCTCTCTCTCTCTCTCCTTCTTGTCAGGATTAGAATCTCTCACTCTTTTTCTCTGGACCAAAATCTTGTTCTCCTGCTCTCTCATTCACTTTCCCTTCTTTCTCTCTCTCTTTCGCTCTCTCTCTCTCACCTCCCCGGACCAGAATCTCTATCGTCAGCAGTGGAAGCATTTCATTCACCCTTGCCGAGAAGGTCCGCCCCCCGCCACCCTTCCCATCCACCCACCCCTCACTCCGCGGTGTTCTTGCCGTGGTGTTGTGCCGGGCTTTTGTCCCACATTATTTCTGTTGACACTTTAGTCAGCCGGAGGAAAAACTCATTTCGCCTTCGAGACGTGGCCCCGCCGAGCCAGCAAGCCAGGATTTATTCCCTCCGCAGAAATGGCAACCTGTAAGTACAGCACCGGGGCCGGCACCTGCCTCGCTCCGGAGGCTGAGGGCGGTGAAGTGGCGATCCCTCATTACCTCTGTGCCCCCCTCCCCTTTCCTCTGCGATGTTTTGCACAACCCTTGCCCCCCCCCCCCCGAAAAAAACACTGACATGTTCGTATCATGACACAAACATTTTCATTGTCATTAGTCTTTGCACAGTCTCTCGTGCCCCATACTGCTTCTCATGTGTGAGAGGATGAAGCATCACATCTTTGCTTCTCTTTTCCTGCCCTTCCCAAGCCTCCCAAGTTTTATTTATCTCTTCCCCCCTCTCCTCTCCTCCTTTCTCTATGTGACCCCATTCTAAACATTCTAAATCTTAAAGAGCCTCTGTCTCTCCATCTGTCTCTTTCACTTTCTCTCTATCACTCCCTCTTGATCTCTCTCTCTCCCTCTCCATGTTTCCCTCTATCTCACACGCTTTCCCATAGCCTTGTGGTGTTGATGTGTGCTTTACATCAGTCAGATGGGGGGCTGATTGAGAGGGTGGCAACTTAGCGCTCAGCTGCCTGCTTCTAATGAGATGAATGTGTGTGTGTGTGTATGTGTGTGTGTGTGTGTGTGTGTGTAGCCCAGGGTCATGGTCCAGTGTTTGTCTCAGAAAGCCATTGACTCTGGCTCTCGTTCCTGGGCGGCTTTGAGAGCACGGTGTTTCTCGTAACGGCTATTTTTAACGACTGGACTGGACTGTCAGGTTGTGATTCATCTGTAATTTGACTCATTAGCTAAAATTGATCAGGCCGCTCTCGCCTTAAGCATTGTCGGCTACGGTGGGGGGTATGGGCAGATGGTGGTGACTTAACAGGACTCCGAGTGGGGCGTGGACGGAGCGTGTCTTTGTGTAAGCGGAGTGCCGGGGAAAGCATTTCTTCTTCATGTTTACATGCCGCGATTAGAAGTGGTACTAACTAAGCGATGGTAATGTAATCTATTTTCCTCAAACTATTCTAAATGAAACACACAATCCTTGCTCTGAGTGGAGGGTGAGAGAGATAGAGAGAGATAGAGAGAGATCAAGTGAGAGGGAGAGAAGTGGTTTGAGGGTGGGAGAAAGTAGGACAGAAGTAATCACAGCAGGGGGCATATGTGGACGGTCTGGAGCTGGCCAATGTGTGTGTGTCTGTGTAGTGTGTCTCTGTGTGTGTGTGTGTGTGTGTGCGTGCCTCTGTGGATTCATGCAGGGATGTGTTGTGTGTGTATGTGTGTTCTTCTGTGTGTACACAGTTCAAAGTATGTTTGTGTGTGTGTGTATGTGTGTGTGTGTGTGTGTGTGTGTTGGGTGAGCTGGCACAGTGTGTGTGGCAGAAGGCTGTGGGTGAGATCAGTGCTGTGGCTCTGGCATGTATGTGGGCACTGGGCGTCTTCATCCTCCAGGGGCCAGTGTCCAGTCTAGAGATGGGCTCTGTTTGTGGCCTCTTGATGGGCCTGGGTGCCTGCCTAGATAAATATAGCAGTGTGTGTGTGTGTGTGTGTGTGTGTGTGTGTGTGTGTGTGTGTGTGTGTGTGTGTGTGCCTTCTCTCTCTCTCTCTCTTTCTTTAAGCTTTAATCAAAAGTGGTTGGGAGGTGGGCAGTAGTGGAGAGGAGAAAGGGAAACATGGAGGTGCCAAATCCTTTCAGGAGAGCGGACGTGCTGCTGAGACAGCCCCACCTGTTTTGGCACTTTGTCATGGCAAAGATTAACCTCTATATATATCTCTTGTACTCAGCCAAGTATTCACCAAGTGTTGCCTTTTTTACTAATGGTGAATTGTGGTGCCATTGTGGCAAACATTGTGCTGTGGCACTAGATAGAGGTTGTGTGTGTGTGTGTTGCTTGCACAGTTACTCGTGCAAACTGAAAACCCTCAAGAGAAAAACAGTCAGGAACATAAGACACTTGTTTATTCATGCAAATACGAAAACTTTACAGCTTTTTTTTTTTTTTTATGTATGTATGCTTATAAATTATACATTCTGATGCTTATAAAATGCTTTTGTCCAAAAGTGAAATAGAGTAAAGCATAGGTGTAGACTGTATCAGTAGACAGCATACCAGTATCATATAGTATCATATCAGCCTAGGTTTGTATAACATACCCACATGCACACTCTTTAGCTGTAAACATAGCACATCTGTTCTCCTGCTGTAACCCTATATATTGTGATATGTGTCTGTGTGTCTTATGTGTGTGTATATGTAGGTATTTAGGTGTGCGTGTGTGTAGGACAGGGAGATGAAACTGTGTTTTCCCCTCTCTCAGTTGTTTTTTTTTCTCAGAGAGGGTTTTACCTCTGTCAGTCAAGGCTTAAGCCCCCCACGCCCCCCACCACCCCCTCAGCCTTGGGAATATTAGCCGAGCTACACAAACACTCCAGCATGCTTATTCTCTGGACTGCATTAGCTATTGCACAATGATGAGCTATGGCTTTTATAAGCCGCTTTACATGCTAAGCTGCAATGTAGCCGCAGTGTTTTGCTTCGGTTGCTGGTTTCCATCAACATGCTGCATGAAGAGTTAAATATGAATACAAAATAAATAAAAGCAATAAAACGTCAAGTTGCACTATGCACTTGGTGAGCTTTAACTCCATAGCCTTGTCTTTTGGTACGTACTGTATGTACAGGCTTCAAAATATTTTAACTGGTTTATGGCACACTCTGCTGCAAACCTGTCAGTGATCGAATGAGTGACGAATATGCTGTCCTTATTTTACCATAGAATTAAAAAAGAGTAGAATGGACAGTCCAATAGTCAGAAATGTTTTGTTCCATGTCAAATACAGAGCAGGAAGTACATTAACCCGTGAAGGCGTTGATGACCCTTTCTTTGTGTCATTCAGTCATTCCAGGACTGTTAAATAAGTCACAGGCTTGTGATGTGTTCATGTGCTGACTAAAGCAGTACATATCTATAGCAATAATCATCTGGGGTGTCCCAGTTTGAAGAATGATTAAACAGTGCTCACGTCCATTCAGCTCTTTATTTTCTATGAATTTTCCCCTTGATTAAATAACTTGCATGATTAAGATGTATATACGTATGCATTGAATATGTATTATTGAATGATTGAATAGTATCTGTATCAACCCAGCAACATAATGTGTTCTGGTCTTTTATTTTGAAACTGTTGTTTCAATGTCTGATTTTGCAGTCCGCCTCTGGTGGTGATTTCCGATCCCTTCTCTGTTCCTTCCTCTGTGCAGGTCATATGGGTGTGCAACCAGTGCCGTAAGCAGCAGGACATCCTCACCAAGTCAGGGGAATGGTTACCGGGCCAGGCCCCCAAGCAGCGGCCGCCACAGGGGGGGCTGGGCTCGGCCGTGAGTGAGCCGGCCATGTGCGGGGACCCAGCGGGGGGCCAGAAGAAGGTGCGCTCTCGGTCTCAAGCTCCGCTCGGCTCCAGCGCCTCCCTTGCCGGGAACTCCCAGCAGCAGCAGAGCCAGCAGTCGGGGACCACCACCGGCCCCGTCACCTCTAGCACCGCAGGGCTACCAGGGGACATGTCCTCGTCACGCTCCCGCAGCGAGCCGCCCCGGGGCAGGTCAGTCTCGCGCTCGAGACCCGTAATCGTCATGGGTTTTGGGCTCTGTTTGCATAGATCAGGGTCTTGCCACTCTTCATGAAAGAGCTGATAAGGCTTTGAAATGTAAAGGCTTTGGAGAGAAGTGTTTACTTATGTAGACATATTCTAATTCCAAAAAGAACTTGAGCTCAAGAAGTGTTAATACGTTCTGTCACTTTTATGAAAATATTGTGTTGTGTAGTGGCAATGCACTTCTGCATGTACAGTTCAGCTGGGACATTTTGTATCGTTTGACACTTAAATGTTTGAAATTCAGTCACTAGGCTTTCAGATGTGTCTTTTTAAGTTGAGCTCTCAGCATTTTCTGCTTTAAACATGGCTCTTTGATTAACAAAACCTGGATTGTTAGTGTAGCGGTAATGGGTATAGATTTCTCTCTCTCTCTCTGTCACGCTGCAGGAAAAAGGCGCCATCAGGGCCGGGGCAGGAGGAGAAGGCCGGGGGCCGGGGGGAGCGCCGTAGGGGCCTGGCCAAACTCCACTCCCAAGGATCAGAGGAGCGGGAGCCTGGGGATCGGCGCGAAAGCCGGCGACTGTCCCGCGGTCGCTCGGAGGAGTACGAGGTCATGGGGTCGGGCGAGGGGCTGCGGAGGACAGAGAGGCCCCCCAGGCCAATGAGCGGGGACTACCATGGCGAACGCAACGCCCCTCGCCACCCTGCCAAGCCCCAGCAGGGGGAACACCACAAAGCCCCCCGTGGCATTCCAGACAGGGTTGTGGGGGAGCACGGGGGGCCTGAGGCACGGGTGGGTGGGGGACGACCGTGGTCAGAAGGTGGAGGGCCAGGGCCTCCGCCAAACCAGCAGCAGCTGCAGCAGCAGCAGGTGTTTGGTATGGTGGATAGGACCGTGGGGGGTGCTGGGGTGCAGGGCTCCCTTGCCCCCAAACAGAACCAAACCCAGGGGCCTCTGCCACCAGGGGCCCAGCCTCCACCGCCAGGGCTCCACGTCGGGCCCCTGGCGGCCCCTACTGCCGGCATCGGTCCCGGCCCCGGCCATACCACCGCCCATGGCCCAGGACCTGTACCTGTACCCGGGCCGGGGCCGGACCTCAGGGAGCCCCCAGAGTGGGGCAGAAAGCTGCAGCCCAGCCACCTTGACCCGGGCTCGGCCTCGCTGCTGCGCCGCAACAAGAAGAAGGCCGAGAGCATGCTGCGCAACGACTCGCTCAGCTCCGACCAATCCGAGTCCCTCCGGCCGCCCCCGCCCCGCCCCTACAAGGGCAAACGGGGCGGGGGCAACAAGAGGCAGATATCCTTCAGCAGCTCGGAGGAAGAGGGGGGGTCCACACCCGAGTACACCAGCTGTGAGGATGTGGAGATTGAGAGTGTCAGCGAGAGAGGTGAGAGAGGTGAGAGAGAGGGAGGGAGAATGAGAGAGATCTTAATCTAAGCATTCATACACAAGGGCATGCATCAAATCAAAGGGTCCTTAGATATTACAGACCTAGCGTTTAATGAAACAATTAGTACAATATGCTTTTTATGTAGTATAAAGTGCATTTTAAGACATGGCTAGGATTAACGTTAAGTTGAAGTTTAAGGTTAATTGCATATCATAATAGGCATGTACATGAGAAGTACATGATATTATGTATTACTTATGTCAGTACTCTGTAGTATGGACATTTAACATAAACTACAACTAGGAATGCTCACATATTCACACTCACGCACACGCATTTTATATAATTTATTTGATTCCACATTACAAGTTAAGTTTCATCAGGAATTACATTTTCTGAATATTCCAACAAATGTAAGTAGTTCAACAGTCCATTATGGGTGTTACAGTTCAAGGGTAGAGGAAACATTGTCTTCCAAATAAAAATGCTTCCTATAATTGTTGATATTGAGCAGATCTTTGCCAACTGTTTGGCCTTTGTTTTATGCAGCCCCCAATGCAAAGTCTATGTACTAAGCTGCCAAAAGCTAGGACAATCAACTGACATTTGTATCGTAGGTTTTTAATGGCAGGTAATCAGAGAATGATATTTTAGTTTTTCTTCCAAAAACAGATCGAAGGCACATGACATTTCATTTAATTTCATTTGAACTTTTTTGTCATTCGGAGAAATTGTGAAGATGTCCGGTGTGTTTGCAATTCCAGAGAAGGTATCTGCAGAAGAATGAAATCATTCAGAACGGACAGTAGTATGTTTATGCATCTGCTCATCCTCTGTGCATGGAATCTGTGCAGCCATCAGGTCTACAAGTCTGTCATGTCTGGCAATATACAGCCCTTTAAGAGAGCTCCAGCAGTTCATGAGATGGGCTACTGATATGATATGGGCTGATGTTGAGGAGGGTCATGCAGCATACAGACGGGTGAATGGTTGGAGGGAAACCACAGTGCAAAATTGTTATTTAGTTGGGAGAACCTGCAGGCAAGCTTTGACACAGTAGGTAAGGATCTCCTCTGATGGTGGCATTACTGTAGATGGTGTGTGATATGGAGTGGCATTACTGTAGATGGTGTGTGATATGGAGTTTGGAGTTTTAAGCTGGACCAGTAGTGCAGGTTTGGAGCTCTCTCAATCTCGAGAAGACTCTGCCTTGATGTTCTAGGCTAAAGCAGGTAAGATGTTTCATTTTGATGCAGCATTGTACACACACACACACACACACACACACACACACACACACACACACACACACACACACACACACACACACACACACACACACAGGCACACACACATTACGTAACAATAGCTTTCAACTGCTGACCATCAAAGATGTACCACACTAACAGCAGGGACGACTAATGGAGTTGAGTCTTGTGGTTTTAACATTTTGTAAACCATTTTATCTCAGGGTATGTAAGCACTCACTTCCCCAGTGCCGCCCTCACCATGTAACTATGGTGATGTGAAGTCTTACTCAAGTAACTCAGCAGGTAGACAAGTAGGTGCCCAGGTCTGTCATCCTGTATCCTCTCATTTGATTGGGTGAATACAGACGTAAAACAGACTCACATTCATGCATACACACATGCACACGCAGGTATGCAAAAAAGTATGCATACACACACACACACACACACACAAACACTCACACACACACTGGCACTCAGGCGTACTTACACACACACACACACACACACACACAGAGAGAGAGAGAGAGAGAGAGAGAGAGATACACAGGCACTCTTTGGTTGTATAAAATGTAAACACCAGTGCAGGCAGTATGCGGGTCCATCCCTCAGAGTTGCAGTGCAGAGTTGAAGGCAGAGCAGGGAGCTGAGGAACAGGTAGGTTGCAGTATTCTCTCTCCTAAATACTAGTGCTTTACAGTGGACTATTCTTCCTGACTGTGATGTTATGTTGTGTAATCATTTGTGCATTTCACAGCACGTCCAGCACTGGCTAGTAAGCCACATGCAGTCCCAGGTGGATCATGCTCTTCGCTAATGGCATGCACAGTGTGGCATCAGCTCTAGAATCGGTTTATAAATATTTAATCATTGCTGCAGCTCACTTAGTTTAATATGGTTACTGGGATTTATTTGTATTTATTTGGCTTATTTTTACCCATAATTGCATCAGGCCATATGCTTCTGTGCCTTACTTACTGCCAGCATGATGAGATAGTTAATGATGCTAGCGTAGGTACAGCTTGAGATCTGACGGTCACTCATTCCATTTGAAACATAATAATTATTATCATAATTCTTCCTTTTTTCCCCATTGTGAATCCTCAGTTAAGAGTTCTTGTGTCTCAGGCGTCTTTTTCTGAGATCTTTAGATTGACAGTGAGTGACCTCTCGTCACCTTTGACCCCTCGGGAATTGGCCCTGCAGTTTTGGTTTGCAGTTTGGGTATTGGCAATAGCAGAGGTTTACATGGGAAGTTGTCCTTGGTTGTAACTTAATGAAGCCACAGTTGGTTGGTCTGAAAGAATGTGGATGCACCTTATGATTTAGAACATTTGAAAATGTTTTACTTCAAGCAAAATCGATCATTGGAATGCCTTTTTTTGGCTGAAGTGGTAATCTGGTTGTAACTGACATACACTATATTGACCAGAGCTGTATAATTCTTGAGACACCAATGTCAGCTCAAAATCACAGTTTTATTATGTAGTCCTGTAAGTATTCATACGGTTATATTATCTTAACTTACTTTATATTATATTATATTACGTAATATTATAATTATTTATTAATGCTCTGTGTTGTACTTATGCTAAGAGATCGAAAACATTGTGTAGTT